>NC_045447.1:2632467-2651617 GCF_002776525.5 Piliocolobus tephrosceles
AGAGGAGCTGGGAGTGAGGAAGAGCTGGGAGCTAGAGGAGCTGGGAGCCAGAGGAGATGGGAGCAGGAGTGGGAGCTGGGGGGAGCTGGGAGCAGGAGGAGCTGGGAGCAGGGAGGAGAGCCCCGCTTTTTGGGAAAGCTGAGAGAACCAGGCCAGAGGCCCCATGTCCCCGTGCCCTCTGCAAAGGTGGAGGGTGGGCCCAATCGGGGAGGCTGCTGGCTGCAGGTCTGAGGGCCGGGGTGGGCGGGGCGGGCAGAGCCCAGGAGCCTCACTTGTTGTCCAGCAGCAGCACAATGGGGTTTAACTCCTTGCGGGATCTGTAGTAGGCCCGCAGCGGCACGATGAAGTTGTACAGCCCATTGCCGGCCGTCTCTGCCGAGACGATGATCAGCTTGTTCTTGAACCCGTAGGCCTTGGCGTCTTCATAGCTGTTGTGCTTGCAGCCCTGGGGGCAGATGCTGGAATCAGGGCTGGCCCCTGCTGGCCACGAGCCCTCCCAGACCCCTCACCAAACAACCCCCCTGAACACCCAGCCGTCAGCCTCTCGGCCCACGGCCCTTTCATGGCCTACATGCGCCTGGTGGGGGCTACAGGCACCACCAGATGCTACAGCTGTGCCCACAGGCAGCACAGAGCAGAGTCATGTCAGGGGTGGAGAGGGCGGTGTCCATGTGAACATGCAGTTTTGGCATGTGGCTGGAGATCTAGGCATGGGCACAGATACGTGTCGCGTGTGTGCACACACTTTTTCTCGTTTTGTCCACCAAGAGGCTCAGAGCAGGGACGCCAGCAGCCGTGAGCACGCCACATGCCCAGATCTTGGTTTTCAATCATCATTTTCCACTAACAGGAATCAGGCTTCCTTGGAGAAGTGGTTCATTCCAGACCGGAGCAGGGGAAGGCCAAGATGTGGCTGGAACCTCTCCGGTTGGAAAGCACAGATGAGCTCAAAGGGTGAGGGGGTCGTGCCAGAAACACCCAGAAGCCACTTGAAGGCCCCCACCCCACCCAGCGAGCCCAGAGGGTCTGAGCATCAGAATCAACAACGATCTGTCAAGGATGCTGCTGCTGCGATGACCAGCCACAGATTACAACTCACAGAATACGCTGGGAGCCTGTGGTCCGTGGAGGACACACACATGGGGAAAAGGAGGTCCCCTCCGTGGCTGAGCCCTAACGCACAGCTGGAGAGAGATTCCGGAACTGGAAACCATCCACTGATGGCTGGTGCGGTGGCTCATGCCTATAACCCCAGCACTTTGGGAGGCCGAGGTGGGAGGATCACTTGAGTCCAGGAGTTCGAGACTAGCCTGGGCAACATAGGGAGACACCCCCCCCCCCCGGCTACAAAAATAAAAATAAAATTAGCCAGGTGTGGTGGTGCGTGCCTGTGGTCCCAGCCACTCAGGAGGCTGAGGTGGGAGGACCCCTTGAGCCTGGGAGGTGGAGGCTGGAGTGAGCTCTGATCCCACCACTGCACTCCAGCCTGGATGACAGAGTGGGACCCCGTCTCAAAAAAAAAACCAAACAACAAATAAACAAAAAAGAACCCACTGATGGATGCTGAAGCTGCTGGGTCGAACGGTTTGCTTTCCTGACCTCAACATGTCCCCCACAGAGAAGCTGCTAACTCCAGAAAGAAAACAGTGATTTTCACAGTGGGGAAACCTGCTGACCCCAGTTTGCCACCAGATCCAAGTTAACATCGCCAGTGACCTGACAACTGACCCCCGAGTTTCCAGGGAGGGCTGGCCCCACATGCAGGCAGAGTCCCATCACCAAGAAACATCGGCAAACCCACCTGCCACCAAGTCACTGGTCCCCGCTCTGCAAAAATATTAAGGTCAAGAGACCCCAGGGAACATTCCAGATTAACAGAGAGTAATGAGAAAGGGGTGATAAGACGCAGCCAGGACAGGCTCCCAGTGGGGAAAACACTGTCACGCAGAATACTGAAGGCTGTCGGGGCCCTCGGCGCAATCTGAACCTGGACAGTGGATCACTCATGCCGGGCCAGGGTCCCTGTCCTAATGAGCTGCGGTTACAAGATGGTTCTTCATCTTTGGGAAGGCATGTGGATGTATTAGGGGAAAGGGGTGTGGTGGCTCCAACCTGTTCTCAAAATGGTTCAGAAAACACGGGCCTCTAACATAGAAACTGGGAGAGGGAGAGCCCAAACGGGACGGGAAGGGAACATCTGCTGAATCTGGGTGAAGGGTCTGCGGCTTTCCTATTCTTGCAGCTTTGCTAGAAGTTTGCGATGATATCGAAATGTAAAGTGACCAAAGAGAAACCAGGGCAGGTGTGCATGGCCCGGTGCTGGCGTCTGGGGGCACAGAGTGCAGCAGAGCTGCCAGCCTTACCTTGTCCAGCCGCAGGCAGCAGAATGGGGCCTTCACAGGCAGGAGGTGGCACAGGGTTGGGGAGCTGCCGATGTAGGGCGAGTTGGGAGGGTAGCCCTTCACGTACCTGGGGCAGGAGACAGGAGCCCTCAGCACAGCTGCACAGAGGTGGCTGGGTCTGCTCTGGGCCCCACGTCCTCCCCGTCCTGGGGGACTCGAGGGCACCCACTCCACCCACAGCCACGTTGATTGGGGTCACGCATAGCTGGCCCAAGGTGGCCTGCTCTTCCCTCAACCACCTGTGCATCAGCAAACGCTCCTCCAGCTGAGCCTGTGATCATTGTGTCATGGGGCCTGCCCAGCCTTGGCACCCAGGACCCAGTGTGTCCTGCAGGGCAGTGCCCAGGGCACCCACACAGGTGCCAAACCTTAAGGATTCATGCCTGCCTGACGGGTCAGCAGCGGTGCAAGGCCAGGGCTGGGGAGGCATGTACTTGGCCCCTACCAGGACCTTGGGGGACTGGAGGAGACTGCGGGATGGGCAGGGCCCTCATTGCTGCTGCCCTCACCCAGGTGTGGGACGGGGTGGCGGTGGGGCTCGCCCCTCACCTAGTCAGCTCAGGAATCCGCGTGGTCCGCCCTCAGCTACTCTGGGGTGGGACCAGGCAGGCTGTACCCTGGGCCCACCCTTCCCTGAGGGTCTGAGGTGAGACTCCACCCCACACATATGCACAGTGGAGACGTTCACACGTGTGCACACATGGAGATGGACACATCCAGACACATACACACATGACCACATATAGGCACACGGAAATGGACACACCAGGACGTACACACAACACATGCACACAGAAATGAATGCATGCTGACATATGCACACGTGCACCATGTGCACGGACACACAACATACACACCACACGCACAACATGCACCACACAGACACAAGGACACACACACACACGGACACACAATATACACAACACACACCACACACAGATACAACATGCACCACACACGGACACACACAGACACAAAACACACACACACCACACACACGGACACACAACATACACAACACATACCACAGACACATACACCACACACAGAGACACAACACACAACAGACACACACCACACACAACACACAGACACAACATGCACCACACACGGACACACATAGACACAACACAAAACACATGCACCACACACGGACACACAACATACACAACACATACCACAGACACAACATGCACCACACAGACAACACACAACACACACACACCACACACAACACACACACACAACATACCACAGACACAACATGCACCACACACAGACACAATACACACCACACACGGACACACTCCACACACCACACACAACACCCCAGACATACACCACACATACACACACCACACACACACGGACACATATGCCATACACACCCACACACCACACCCCCACAACACACAACACACATTGACACACCACACATACATGGACACACACAGAACACCCCCCCTCACACATCCACCCCCATGCCCCACGTGGTCTTTCTCCCCCCACCACAGCTTAGATGAGGCTCTGCAGCCATAGGCAAAACCCACAGGGCTCTGCCCGCCTGCCACGCCTCTCTGACGTCCCTGGCACCCCAGGCTGGAGGGGCAGACACTCTGGCCTCGGGCTCTTATCCACATCCTTTTCCAGCCAGGCTGTTGTCCCCAGTACGCCACCACCCCGTCCTCAGCAGCACCCAACACACACACGCAATGGGTCAGGGCTGTTTCCCAGCAGCTGGGATATTACGGGCTGTCATTACCATGTGTTGACCCAACCCCAGAGGTGAAGGCCAGGGCAGAGTGAGGCAGCCCTGCTGAGGACGGGCCCTGGGGCCCTGCAGTGGGGCGCTTGTCTGTCCTGGCTGAGGCCAAGAGGCAGAAGCTGCTGAGAACAGAGTGGGGCCTCCTGTCTTACAATTTGAAGCAAGAGGACTTGGCTCCAAACCTAGGCCAGGACAACAGCTCAGGATGGGCTGCGGTTTCCAGGCTGGGATGCTGCCTTGCCCAGGGGTTGCACAGGGACCCTGCTCAGAGGAGACCCACCCTTGGTCAGGCGGGCTGTGCCTCTCTGCGCACTGTGGTGCTAAGGGGGAGACCTAGGGCACTGGGTGGATGAGGACGGCCTGGGGTCACTGCCCGGCTCCATCCTGATTCAGAGAGTGACCAGACCACTGTGGGGCTGGCAAGGTGGGTGGGAACGGGCCCCTCTCTGAGGATGGTGCTACCCGGTGCCTGACACACAGCCCCTGCCCCAGTGACCTGCCTCACCCCAGTTAGCTCTGCACCCCCAGCCCCAACTGGGAAGGGTGCAGCCCAGCACACACCCATCTCAGTGACACTCTAAGTGCTCCCTGGGGACAAGAGTGCTGTGGCTCTGATGTCTGTGTCACGTCCCCTGAAGGTTCTATTTGTCAAACAAGGACTTTTACGGAGCTGTCTAGAAGCTGCAGTTCAGAGCATGGGGGACCACCGAGGAGGCCCCGACGCTCCCTTCCCCCGCACTCACGGCGGCTCCTCCCCGCACTGGGAGCCATCTCCAAGGCAGCACTCACTCTACCACGGAGAGCCCCTCGTCGTCCGACGGCGTCACCTCGTCCTCTGACTGGTCGCTCAGCAGGTCGCAGGGCAGCAGGGCCGAGCTGTCGGCCAGCTCCAGGACGGGCGCGATGCTGGGCCGCCGGCTGCCCGAGCCGTTCTCCGTGGGCAGTGCCAGCTTGCTGCCCCCGCCCCCCCCACCGCTTTGCGTGGGCCGGTGCTCCGTGCCCTGCAGGTCCATGGCCACCGTCCCTGGAAGAGAGCCCTGTGCTTGGCCGCAGCCCGACTCCCACCCTCCAGGGGCGGCGAGTTCCCAGAGCTCAGGCAAACACAGTCGTCTCTGGAGACCCTGTCACGGCCTGGCTCCTGTGCTCCAGCGGGTGAGCTTCAATCTCTCTATGCCTCAGTTTCCCCCTCCATACAAGGGGGACAGTGGCTTCTGGGGTGATGATGTTGAGCGAAGACCCAGGGGACCTCAGTGCTCCATCGGTACCACCCAGGCCAGCTGCTGTGGCCTCAGTACCAGCTGCCTGAGGAGGAGGTTGGCTGATCTTAGGGTCGGGGTCCTAGCCTTGGGGGCCCGGGCAGCTGGTCAGGCTGCCTGGCAGACAGGGCCAGGAGGGGAGCAGCCAGGTCACTCGGTGCCTGTGGGAGCAGACTCTTTGTCACTCCTGCACCACCCCCAGGCTGCCAGGTGGGGGTTGCAGACCTCTAGGTATGGCCCAGGGCCTCTGTGGGTGCAGTGAGGGTTGCCCAAGTCACCCTGGTTTCCTGGAAGCCACCTGGGGGCAGAGTGCCCACTGTGCAGGTGAAGGTGGAGGTGTGGCTAGGCAGCAGCAGCCTGCCTCCCCAGTGCCCTGTGGCCAGGCCCGGCCCCCCGAGTGAGCTGCCGTAGACGGGGGCCGGCAACCTGCGGAGTCTGGCAGGCGGCAGGCTCTGCATCATCACGTGTCCAAACCCCAGGGCCCTCTGAGTCTTGGAGACTGTGCCCCACTGCACTGACCCACCTGGTGCCCCAGCAGCCACCGTGTAACAACCCCCCAGAGTCGGTGTGCAGGGTCAGCCTCTGCCTGGGCCACTGTACGGAGGCAGCAATGCCCTGGCCCGGCCATGGGTCTGTGGCCTGAGTGGCTTCCTGGCCTGGCCCTGCTCCCTAACTGTCCCCCAGGAAGGCCTGGCTGCGGGGGCGGCAACAGCATTGTAGGTGCTGCCCTCGGGGCCACGGGCCTGCACCTGCTCAGAGGTAGCCTGACCCTGTCTGGCACGCGGCACCCGGGAGGATCCCTGAAGGCGCGATAAGAGGCCAGAGCCCTCGGCCGCCGCGACCTCATCCCGCCAACTCCCGGCCCCATTGGACGTCAGGGTCCCTGACTGTTTGAGGGACACATGTGAAGCAGACCCTCTGAGCTGATGGGACCACCAGGAGCCTCCAGTTGAGCTGCCAACCAGTCCTGTGGGCGGCCCCACTTGGACACGGTGAGTAATGCCCACAAAGGTGGCCACAGGAAGGTGGGGACACCCCTGTTTGACAGATTCAAAAACAGGCCCAGAGAGACGCCACTTATCCAAGGTTGGAGACACAGGCTAAGAGGAGCTGGGTCTGGAGACCACACTGGCCTGGTCTCCTGCCCTGCCCGGCTGGTCTCCTGCCCTGCCCGGCTGGTCTCCCGCCCTGTCCCACTTGGTCTCCCGCCCTGCCTTATCTCCCGCACCTGTACCGCCTGGTCTCCCGCCCGGTCACCTGCCCTTGTCCCGCCTGGTCTCTCACCAGAGGAGCGGCCCCAGGGAGTCCCGCGTGCCTGCCCCGGCTCACCCATGGAGGCGATGATGCTGTGTACAGGCAGGCGGGCTGGACCCTCGTGCAGCCCCTGCCCCGAGAAGGCCCTCTTCTTCCGCTTCTCCTCCTGCTTGAAGATGAAGGCTGAGTTCTCCTCCTTGGTGATGTTGATGTAGAAGCAGGTGTCCGAGGCGGCCAGGATGTGCCGGGGCCCCGGGTTCAGCAGGATGCTCTTGTTGTCCTCTCGCTTCAGCCCGATGAGGCACACGCCGTACCTGGGCGGGGGCACCAGCACTTCAGGCCCCGCCGCTCGCCCGCCCCGTCCCGCCCCCAGCCTGCCCTTCCTGCGAATCACCAGAGTCCCCACTGGCGCTCCGCATCTTCCTCCTGGGGACCATCTGGGGTCAGGGACCTTGGCCGAGCCCTCCCGTCCCAGAGGTGTCGGGACCAGAGAGCTGGGGTCAGCCCATGAGCCTCAGGGAGGAGCGGCATGGCAGGTTTTTATGTGGACCCGGAGCCCAGTCCTGCGGCTGCCCTCACCAGGCAGGACGACCTGATGCCCTGCCCCCGAGCCCTCTGCAGCCCCGCCCCAGGGCCACTCCTGTGCCTGACCGGGTGGGTGCGGAGGGCACGGAGCAGCCCCGGAGTGCCAGCCCTATGGCCGCGGCCCGGCCTTACTTCTTGTGGGCGTGGAAGGCCGCGTAGGTGAAGCTCTTGCCCTCGTACTCGCGGAAGAACTTGCTGTCGCCCATGCGTATGTGGTACACCTCGTTGCCCGAGCAGCGTCCGTACATGCGCTGCCACTGCTCCGGGGACTCCTGTCCCTCCCTGTGGGCCGGAGCGGGGCCGGGGGAGCGTCACCCTCGGCCGTGGCTGCCCCTCCTGCCCGGCCGGGTCTGCAGGTGGCCCCTCCGCTTCCCCTGGCACGGACCCCCTCCCTGTGCAGGACTTTTGCCCGCCACGCGCCCCTCCTCCGGGAAGCCCGTCCCCGCCCCCACGCAGGCCCTGCCTTGTCTCCCTGCGCCGGCCGGGCCACGGAGGTCGGTCCCGCGGGGCACGGGGCACTCACTGGCCGCGGGACGTGTGCACCAGCAGGGTGATGAGGGTGGAGGTGGCCGGGCAGATGCAGTTCAGCGCCAGCATGGCATACTTGCACTCCTCCTCACACACCACGTGGTCTGCGGGCAGTGGGGTAGGCCGGTCCACCTGCTGCCCTGCCGGCTCTCTCCTTCCCCACAGCACCTGCTCACTTCCCGAAGGTGCTGTGCAGACGCACCCTTGCCTGGTGCCCCCCCGGACCCCCCCCCGTGTCTGCTGTCCAGCTCCAGCATCACCACTCCAGAGTCTCTGGACCCCAACCCCCTCCTTGGTCTGAGCCTCAGTGGACCTTCGATCGTTCCTATGCTTCTCTCCCAGCTCAGCGAGGAGCTCCAGGACTGGGCGGTCCCTGGCCCCTGTGCTCTGGGCACTCCATGTGGGCCCTGACCCCATCCCCCGTGCACCTGGCATGGGGCCTGACCCCTGTCCCCCGGGCACCCAGCATGGTCCCTGCCCATAGACGTGCTCATCAGATGGTGCTCCTGCCCCCACCCGACCTCTGACCCTGCCTTCACTGACGCCAGGGCCCCAGCGTAAGACTGTTCATCTGAAGAGTTCGGAAACCCTAGGTCCCTTCTCAGATGCGGTGAGGATGGGGGTCCGTCGTCCCCTCCAGCACCTCCTGGTGTGCTTGTGTGTGGAGCTCCAGGGCCGGCCCCTCCCGCTCCCCGACACGGCTCACCGACGCGCGCACACGCGCCCTGCCCCAGATGCGCCGTCACCCGCATGCGCACTTGCGCCCTGCCCCAGACGCACCAGCACCCGTGCGCGCGCACACACACCTACCCCAGATGCACTGTCACCTGCGTGCGCACACACACACCTACCCCAGATGCACTGTCACCCGTGTGCGCACACACCTACCCCAGATGCACTGTCACCTGTGTGCGCACACGCATACCTACCGCAGATGCACTATCACCCGTGTGCGCACACACACACCTACCCCAGATGCACTATCACCTGTGTACACGCACACCTACCCCAGATGCACTGTCACCCGCGTGTGCGCGCACACACCTACCCCAGATGCACTATCACCTGTGTTTGCACACACACCTACCCCAGACGCACTGTCACCCGCGTGCGCACCCACCCTGCCCCAGACGCACCGGCAAACTTGACGTGAAACTTGTTTTCAGGTTTGAGGATCTGGACGTAGAGGGGGCAGTTGGGGGCGAAGTCCTTCACGGCCCAGGCACGCAGGATGGTCTGGTGGTCCTGGCGGAGTGAGTGGTTGGTCAGTGCAGACGGGCTGGCCTCTGTGGGTTGCTGGGCGGCACCAGCAGCCTGGGGCAGGTCTCTTCCCTCGGGGAGCCCCGCTCCCCAGCCCCATGGTGCCCTTCCTGCCTGGGCAGAGCGTCAGGCTCACTCACCGCGGCCGTGCGGTCCACCTCGTTCCTGCTGCTGAGAATGAAGCAGGCCTCCCCATTGTCCATCCTGCAATGCACCAGGGCCTGAGTGCGGATGGAGCAGGGGAGGTGGGCAGTGCAGCTGGGGGGGCGTGAAGGGGAGGTGAGGAGGACCTCCCCTGGGAAGAGGTTGGGAGGACCGTTGGATGGAAGGCGGGGAGGATGGAAGGTAGGAGGAGGCCCCTGCTCTCTGCTGGTCAGACATCACAGTGCCCCCTCAGTGGGTATCCCTGTACTGCCCCCCACCAACCCACATCACAGCACCCCTGACAGGCCTCCTTGTATGCCCTCCACCAGCAGGCATCCCTGTGCACCCCCACAGGCATCCTGGGCCTCTCCAGACTCCCTGGCCCCTCCCTGGCAGGCTCTGAGCCGGGTCAGGACTCCCGGACACCCTAGGGAGACTTCAAGCTCCAACACTCAAGAAGGCGGCACAGGAGCCACGCCTGTCCCCCGAGCGTGTGCAGGCTGACAGCGGGTGGGGGCAAGGGGGTCAGACGCCGCGGACGGTGTGTCCTGGAGACACCAGCTGACAGCTTCTTCTGGCCACGGCCCTGAGTGGGAGCCCACGGTGCTTCCTAGGGCAGTGCCTGCCCTTCCTCCCCCAGGCCCTGTTCTCTGAAGCAACCTCCCGGCTTGTCCCTGAGGTTGGCCAGGTAGGAGGGGCATCAGGAGGTCGTGCGAGGAGCTCCGCTGGTGGGGGCTGCCTGGATTTGTCCATACTCCCAGGTGGCAGGGGCTAGGGGTCTGGGGCTGGCAGGAGCAGGCCCAGTGGAGACCCCACCTCAGTGTGTGCCAGTGACCTGGGCACTGGCTTCTGGGGTACCCATCTGGCATGTTACCATTAGACATTTACCCAGGGCTCGGCTGGGGTGCAGGAGGGAGGGGGGAACTTGGGGGCAGAGACCCTGTCCGCTCCCTGGCCTGGCTAGTCTATGGTCTAGGAACCTGGGTGGTCACTTCCAGCACCTCCTGGGTCTCCCGAAAGCCCAGCTGCAGAAACTGCAGAAACTGATGAGGTGCTGTCTGAGAAACTGTCGCCCCTGCCCCAGGGCAGGGAACCCCACCACATCACTGGCACCACTGCCTGCTCCGCAGGGGCCCCAGGCCCTGTACCCACAGCCCTGGGCTCATCCCTGCCTGGCTGGGCATCGCCTACGCCCCTGCCCTCTCCCCACTCCCTGGGCCCAAGCAGGTGCACTGCGTGTGTTGGGGACGGGACCACAAAGGAGGTGGCGTTCCATAGACTATGGGCCCCAGCTTGGGGCTCTGGACATGGCGGGCAGGGGGAGCGATGGGGAGAGTCCCTGGGCGTACCACCCACACTATGCCACTAAGGACACATTCAGGCTCCTGGAATGCAAACGTCACCAGAAGGGGTTTCCAGGAGTGTCCCAGAAAGTGCACCAACACATTGTGGAAAGTTCCAGGTAACAGTACCCTCTTGTTACCCTGTCACTCTGTCAATTTGTCTTTAAAAGGAAGCTCCACCTGCAGCCTCCATTCTCCTGTCTTGACTCACAGCAGCCGACTCTCCCGCCCCTGGCCTATTTTGAGCCTTCCCAGACCTTGACAAAGAAGATTTCCCTAGACTTGGAACAAGGAAAGGTGGAGCTCACAAAAGCTGCCCCTCACCCTGCAAAAGGGAGACAGAGACTCAGCTGGGGTGGGCTTGCCCGGGATGCTCCAGAGTGGGTATGTTATAGGGACAAGGGCCTGGCTGCAAGGTCCTGCTCATATGGGCTTGGGACCTAAGCTGGAAAAGCTGCAACAGGCTCCAGAAGGTCCACCCCAGACAGTCCACCCTAGATGGGCCATCCTGGACGATCCACCCTGGATGGTCCAACCTAAATGGTCCATCCCAGCAGGTCTACCCTGAATGGTCCACCCCAGACGATCCACCCCAGATGTCCATCCTGGAGGGTTCACTCCAAATGGTCCACCCTGAGGACAGTCTACAATGCTCTAATGGCTCTCACTGGCCATAAGAGTGATAGTCAATGCCTCAGCCCTGAGCAGCTGAGTTGTCTCAGGAAGATGCTGAGATGGTCCACTTTGGACAATCCACCCTGAATGGTCCACCTCCAGCTGGACCAACTCATATTGGGCCAAGAGCTCCTGGCACCCACCCTCGGGACCCCCTGCTCCGATCAGCTCGCTGGGCAGGCCAACTCAGGAACCTTGGCCATGAGAGTGGTGGCCAATGCCCTAGCCCTGAGCAGCCGACCTGTCTCAGGAAGGTACCCCCATGCTGCCCACTCCGCCCACCAGCACTCACTTGGCTCGCATGAGGTCCTGGTCTTTGAGCGCAGAGCCCTGGAGGTAGATGACCCGCTGGGACCACAGAGGGATCTGCAGGACTCTGCGTACCTGGACATCCATCTCCGTGGGGCACAGGATGACCACGTAATAGTCCTGCCGGCCAGGCAGAGGGTCAGACCCTCTGAGCCAGCCCCTGCCCAACCCGGGTGGCCCTGCCTTCAGGACTGTGTTTGTGCCCACCACCTCTGAGCCCTGGAGCTCACTGTGATCTTGCATCTGGCGGGAGGGAAAAGAGGCCCCCGCAGGGCCCCCCGACCTGAGTGTGGACTGCCATCCTCACTGAAGGGGTAAACTGAGGCTGAGGACTCAGGGACTTGCTAAGCAGTCCTGGGGAGAGGATGGCATCTCTGGGGGCCAGGAGGGAAGCATCTGCTGGGCTGCGGTCAGGGGCCTCACCTGGAGCCGGGGGTGGGCGTAGAACTCGTTCAGGAAGTCCATGAGGAGGTCGATCTTGAGGGAGCTGACGCACAGGACCACGTGCTTCTCTGTCTGTGCGCGGTGGCGGCTGTAGTTGCCCCCTGACTTCTGCCGCTCCATCCAGAGGTAGACGAGCTCCTCGAACTGCAGGTGAGAACCAGGTGAGCATCAGCGACCAGGCCCGGGGAGTGAGGGCTCCCGGCGAAGCACCTGGGGCCTGACCCACGACTGTCTGCTGGGGGCCTGGGGCAGGGCCGGCCAGGGGGTGACGCCTGCATTAGGGGGGCCTTTCCCACATGTAAGCTGTAGATGCTGATAGCCCCAGATGACAGAGCAGGACGTAGGCCCCGCTGGCAGGATGTGTGGGGACCAAGGGAGGAGGGGTGGCTGGAGACTGTGGAGTAAACTGAGGGTGGGGAGGCTTAGGCCCTGGAATTGGGGATCACTCTCTTGATGATAAGGGCAGCCATATTAGGCCTTAGACCCCGGCCCTCCAGGCACTCATGGGCCTCACAGTCAGGAGCCCATGTCCAGGGGGCAGGAGGCTTGTGGCTGCGGGTCTGAGGATGCCACCTGCCCCGACTCATGCTCCCCAGATGCAAGGTCTCGGTGTTGAGACTCAAAGAGACAGATCCAAAACAGAGTTCACCGGGGCCTCTCAGCACTGGCCCCACTTGCCTGTAGGCAAAAGTCTTTGGCTTTTCTTTTCTCTTTTTTGAGATGGAGTCTCGCTGTGTCACCCAGGCTGGAGTGCAGTGGTGCGATCACAGCTCACTGCAGCCTTGACCTCCTGGACTCAAGCCATCCTCCTGCCACAGCCTCCTGAGTAGCTGGGATTACAGGTGTGTTGCCACCATGCCCAGCTAGTTTCATTTTTATTTTTTGTGGAGATGGGGTCTCACTACATTGTTCAGGCTGGTCTTGAACTCCTGGGCTCAAGCGATCCTCCTGCCTTGGCGTCCTGAAGTGCTGGGATTACAGGCTGAGTCACGGTGCCCGGCTTCATTGAACGCAAATGAACAATGGCAGGAGCTCCCATGGACTGTGGGCCTGCACAGGGGATGTGCTATCATCTGGTCTAAACGAGACCATCGCGTTGCACTTATCCAGCACCTGCTTTGTTCCGGTGACAAGGCTTCACTGCCTTGCCACACAAAACAGGTTCCACAGCTGGGAGGTGCTCAAGACTCCAGGGCGACTGGAACAGAGGCTTCCCCGTGGATGGTGCTGGCGGGGGCTCTGCTGTCAGACACCCCAGGGCTCACGGCCCCACTCTGAGCCTCAGCTTCCTCACCTGCAAGATGGCGGCATGGCACCTGCCTCCAGGGCTGCCGTGAGGATGAAGGAGTTAATGACGGCGGCTCCGTAGTGACCCTAAAAATCCTGTCTGCCCAGAATCTCACCATGTGATCTGATTTGGAAATAGGTCTCGGCAGATGTAATGATTTAAGATAAGGTCACCCTGGTCACAGTGGGCCCTAAATCCAGTGAGGTACAGAGAAGAGGCCAAGTGCAGACGGGGCAGAGGCTGAGGTTTCTCCAGCCACAGAGCCCAGGGATTGTGGCACCACAAGCTGGAGAGAGGCGCGTGGGACAATCTCCCTCAAAGTGGCCTGACAGGGTCAGTCCTGCCAACCCCTCAACTTCCGATTCTGGCCTCCAGGGCTGGCAGAGGATACATGCCTGCTGTTTAGGTCACCTGTCTGCCTTGCTGATCAAACAGCCTGGAGGGATGCTTCCAGGAGACCCCAGCCGGCGTTGCTATGTTCCAGAAGGTACATTCGTAAGCGAGTGCCTTGGGGCCATCACTCTGCTTCAAGGGCTTTTACTGGTGAATTCAGCTCAGTGGAGACCAAGAGCAAGGGCACCGCAGCCCGCCCTTACCATCGCCAGTGAGAGGTTCAGTCTTTCCAGAGTCATTTGGAGGAGGCAGGGAGCGGCTCAGATGGTGGGGCCAGTGGCATCACTGTCCCAATCACCTCCAACCCTGCCAGGGACAGCACAGGCCCACCCTGGGTCCGGTTTGAGCACCAGGCCTGGCAGGGCTGATGGGACGGAGGGTGCGCCAGCCCCCAGGCCCTGCCCCCGCCTTCCTCCCTGCCTTGCTCAGGGCTTGTCCCACTCAGGGCCTGCTCTGCCTGCCCCACACGGGAGAAAGGAGACAAGGCAGGCGGCAGCTGATCTGAGGGATCCCACTGTGGACACGGAGCCTGAGCTACAGGGACGCCTCTGCGTGTAGGCTGCTGGGGTGTCGGTCACTTGTCACCATGGCCACACCCACCAATGCAATCAGCTCGTGTGACGATGGCACATTTGTTCCATGAATTTCCCTGAAGAGCAGTGCAGGTGTGATGCCTGCAGGACTCTGTGCACCTGCAGTCACCTTGTCTTGTTTTTCTCTTGAGATAGCATTGAGATGGCATCTCGCTCTGTCACCCAGGCTGGAGTGCAGTGGTGTGATCTTGGCTCACTGTAACCTCTGCCTCCTGGGCTTAAGTGATCCTCCCACCTCAGCCTCCCGAGGAGCTGGGACTACAGGTGTGTGCCATCACACCTGGCTAATTTTTCCTATTTTTTGGTAGAGACGGGGTTTTGCCCTATTTCCCAGGCTGGTCTTGAACTCCTCATCTCAGGCGATCTACCCACCTCGGCCTTCCAAAGTGCTGGGATTACAGGTAGGAGCCATTGTGCCTAGCCCTTTTCTTTTTTTCTTTTTTTTTTGAAACAGGGTCCCACTCTCTGTTGCACAGGCTAGTGTGCGATGGCAAGATCACAGCTCACTGCAGCCTCGACCTCAGGGCTCAGGCAATTCTCCTGCCTCAGCCTCCCATGCCAGGCGAGGTGGCGGCACCTGTAGTCCCAACTACTCGGGCAGCTGAGGCAGGAGAATGGCGTGAACCCGGGAGGCGGATTCACGCCATTCTCCTGTAGCTGGGACTACAGGTGCCCACCACCACACTCGGCTAATTTTCATATTTTTTGGTGGTGATGGGAGTCTCCCTATGTTGTCCAGGCTGGCCTCAAATTTCTGGGCTCAAGCCATCCTCCCGCCTTTGCCTTTCAAAGTATTGGGGTTATAGGCGTTAGCCCTGCTCCTGGCCTTCTCTTACTTCTTAATAGAGATAAGGGGAGGTGGGGGGCCCCCTAATGCTTCAGGCGCAGAATGGGAAGGCAGCCCCAGCCCGGAGGCTGTGGACGCAGCAGAGGGACACAGAACAGGCCTGCCGTACATCCCGATTTGGCCCTTACCCGTGGGTGCCATGGTCTCATGAGAAGCACAGGAGACAGCACTTTGCTCCTGCTTTATTTGAAAGCGACCCTGGGGTTGGCTGAGGCTGGGGCTCCTCTTCACTCTGGGGTGTTTGGGGTGGGGAGAGGAGCTGGATGGAGCATGAAGGTGGAGCTGCATGTGGCTGGGCCGTGGGTCCATGGGGGAAAGGGGGATGCATGGGCCCTGCTGACCCATCCTCTGACCTCAGCTGGCCTAGGGGCCTCTCGGACACGTCTCTGGAAGGGCTTGTGGGGAATTCAGAGACTGGATTGGCCAAGGCCTCTGCAGAGTATCCGGGTGCAGCAGCCTCAGCAGGTGCAGCAGCCGGGGAGGACCAGGGACAGAGGCTGGGGGCCCGTAGCAGGGTGAAGGGTGGCCCTGAAAGCAGATCCCCCTGCACCTCAGGATGGGCCCCCATTTGCAAAAGGGTCTTTGCAGAAGTAATTAAGGTAAAGAATTTGAGGTGAGATTTATGGATTGGGGCAGGAGGGCTGAGGAGGGAGGCAGTGTCACCGCACGGAGTGCCCCCCACACTGTGCTCCTGGCCTCGCTCCCGCCCTTGCCTGGTTATGAAATGTGCAGAGAAAGGAGCAGAGTGCAGTGTAGGGGAGCAGGCGTCAGAAGGGAGAACCCAGCTCCACCCCCACCCCACACGGTGGTTCCGGGTGGGAGAAACCTTCCAGGTGAGAGGCGAGCTTTACACTTTTAGAAGAAAATAGAAAGCCAGGATTATGATCGAGGGAAGGAATGATCTTTTTAGTCAAGACAGGAAAACAGAAACCATAAGGGAAAGATTGGTGAATCAAAGCCAGGCTGCCTGTAATCCCAGCTATTTCTGGGGCTGAGGCGGGAGGATCGCTTGAGCTCAGGAGTTCGAGGCCAGCCTGGGCAACAAAATGAGCGTGAGACCCCATCTCTAATTAAAAAAAATAAAAAAGTCAAGACCATCTGTGAATGGAAGACTCTTTAAGCAAAGGGACAGGAGTGGCGATGGAGCAGGAAGTAACGGGAAAGCCACACACAGCTGGCTTCTTCTAGAACACAGAGAGACTCGCTCATCAGCGAAAACTAGGGGGGCAGACCAAAGAGGAGCGGGCAGCTCACAGGAACAGGACTCGCAGCACTGGGTGGTGGAGTGGCCGACAACCAGGTGGAAAGATGCACACGCCCCCATCTGAAGTTAGAGGAAAGGAAGCCAGCAGATGTGGAGAACACGGCCCACGCTGAGGGCCGTACAGCTGGTGCCACAGTTTTGACTGGGATATAGTGAGGGGAAGAGCCAGGCCTGGCCTGGGCCCACACCTGTGCCATGCCCACTGCTGTTTAGGGGGAGGGAGCTGGGGCTGAGTCCGGGGTCGGCAGAGGCTCCCTGGAAGCACTGCCCTCTCTCCCTGGCATCCCGCAGCCAGCTGGGGGTCTGACTCCTAGAAGGCCCTGGCCACCTCCTCGGGCTCTTTCTCCCACCCAGACTCCTAGAAAATGTTCCACTACCCACAGGGGACCCCTCCCTCTCCCATCTCTCCGATAGCAGGGTCCTTCCAGGGTGGGCTGGGGTGCCTAGAGGAGGTGGCAGAGGCAGTCCAGGCCCGAGCACTCACACCCTGGGCAGCTGCCCTCTCCAGGCCCCACCTTTCCCGCTGAGGTCTTGCCCCCTCCTCTGCTCAGTGGGCAGTGGGCCTTAGTGGTGACAGGGAAGCTGCTGGGGTGGCCCGGGGGTATGCTCCTTGTGGGCCTGGTAGCTGCTGCTGCACCTGCCTGTGGATGGGAAGTGGGCTGGCTATCCACCCTGAGCCCTCTCTGCACTCTGCCTGGGGCCTAGGAGGGGCAGGTCACCCTGGCGCCGGAGACCCACCATCTCCCCAGAAGGAAAAGGCCAGCCCTTGGGACTCCATCATTACCCACCACGCTGAGCAACACCAGACCCACCACAGACCCTCACTGGGGGCGTGAGACGGAGCAGGCACCGCCCGGCTGGCCTCGCTGTCCTCTCCTGGGAGTGGCCCCTGCACTATGCCATAGCCCCAGCAGCCCCCTACCTCCGCCGGCGCCCGCCTGTCCCTTTGCTGGTGCCACCCAGTGCTGGTGCCACCCAGTGCTGGTACCCAGAGGACCCACCTGCAGTGGGAGCACCACGAGGGCCACACAGATCATGATGACCACCAGCAGCTGCGAAGGCCAGATCTTGGGCGTGACGTCGCCGTAGCCCACGGTGGAGAAGGTGACGATGCAGAAGTAGAAGGAGGTCAGGAGGGAAAGGTTCTCGCCCGCCCGCTCCAGGTGCTGGATGCCGCAGGTCCTGCAATCCCGGGCAGTTAGGGGCGGCCTGGGGCCCAGGAGCTGGGGGGCCGTGGCCCCAGAGACCCTGCCTGCCCACGGGACCCTCACTGCCCAGGAGACTGAGCTGTTCATCACCTGGTCACCGGGTGAGCCCCGCCCTCCTGACAGCTGGGTGGCGTCAGGCCCTCAGCCCTGCCCATCTGTCCCCAGGCTCTGCCAGAGCCACCTCCTGCCGGATGCTGGCTGACAATGCAGCTGACCCCTCGGCCACAGCATGGCGGCCTCTGTTCACAGCGAATTCCCCGGAGCCTCCCTGCCTGCCCGGTGGCTCTCTCCTAGGCCCCTGGAAAATTCTCTGGGAGCAGGGGATGCAGGGCTTTGAGTGACACGGGGGGCGGGGGGGAGTCTGGCTCTCCACTCCCATCTCAGAGCCTTGCCCCTTTACCCACCACACTCAGGCCTCTGCCAGGCACAGCCAGACAAGCCACCCAGGCCCAAGGCTGGGAAGTCTAATGGGCAGGGCTGGGGTCACCGCCAGGTCCCAGATGCCATCCCCATGGATGCCCCAATCTGTCCACTGAGCTCTGTGTCTGTCATGAGGGACAGTGGGGGAATGGAGGCAGGAAACACAGGGCACTCTCCCTGCCCCCAGGGCACAGTGCTTGCCTGACATCCCTGCCTGGGGACGGGAAGTGGCAACCAGGCCTCGCTGGGAACCAAGGCAGAGCAGCAACATGGAGCCCTCAGCAGAAACACAGGCAGGTGGGCACAGTGGACACGCTTGGGTGGGCTGGAGGCCCTCGCAGCTCTGGGCGTCCCCACCTTTACCCTGGCTGCCTCCAAACCCTGCTTTCAGCCCCACCTTTACCCTGGCTGCCTCCAAACCCTGCTTTCAGCTGGGCCTCAGCCAAGAGACCCCCACATGGCCTAGGGGCCAGTCCCTTTCTCTACATCCATGGTATAGACCAGGAAGCCAGGTTTGGGTATCTCTGGCCTTGGAGGAGCCGGGCTGCAGGGCTGCTTGTGTACTGGGGACGTGGGCTTGGAGCTGCCTCCTGACCTCAGTCCCAGCTGGGTGGTCCGATACCCGCATCCCAGGCACCGTGGCCTTTTCTGCCCCCTCACTGCTTGGACACAGGCATCTGCATCCCCCCGCCCGGCCCTGCTTGCCTCTCAGGCCCTCCCCAACGTTCTGGGGTGCTTGCACTGACAGCCGGCACTCACCCTGTGAAAACGAGGCACAGCAGGGTGCAGAAGAGGATGAGGACCTGGTTGAACATGGCCGACTGCGTCCGCAGGATGGCGCGGTGGAAGTCGTTCTGTGGAAGGAGCTGTGGCCATCAGTGGGCGGGGACTGTGAACCCCACCAGGAGCCAATGAATAGAAACTAGAAGGACAATGGAGAGCAGACAGCCCGGCCACACCTGTGTCTCGGCTGAGGCCCACGAGGCAGCCTGCACCTGGCCACACCTGTGTCTCCGCTGAGGCCCACAGAGCAGCCTGCACCCGGCCCACACCTGCGTCTCTGCTGAGGCCCATGGAGCAGCCTGTACCTGGCCACACCTGTGTCTCGGCTGAGGCCTATGGGGCAACCTGCACCCGGCCACACCTGTGTCTCGGCTGAGGCCCACGGGGCA
>NC_045447.1:2651627-2652705 GCF_002776525.5 Piliocolobus tephrosceles
AACCTGCACCCGGCCACACCTGTGTCTCGGCTGAGGCCCACGGGGCAGCCTGCACCTGGCCACACCTGCGTCTCCGCTGAGGCCCACGGGGCAGCCTGCACCTGGGCACCCCTTCTGCCGTCCTCTCTCAGGACGGGTCTCCATCTTGCCTACGTCCCCGGGGATGAGTTTAAGTCTCAGGTCAGAGGGCTGGTTAGCGTGTAAGGCTTGGACCCAGCATGGTAACGCCGCTTTACCACCGGGGTTGGAATGGGGGCTGTGAATCAAGGGGTCTGGCTTGGAGAGGGTGGGTGCCTGGGGAACCGGCTGCTGCCATTCACACGACAGGGACCTTGCTGAGACACTCAGAGCAGGGCCTGTCTGTGGCCCCGTGGCCCCGGTTTGCGTGTGGCCTGGTGTTTGTGGCCCTGGTCCTCGTGGTCTGGGTTTGTCACACTCTTTGTCCCTCCTCCTCCCGCCAGCCATTTAATTTCCAGGGTAAGGAAAAGCTCTGGGATTGAGTTTCTTCCTAGAAAGAGAGCATTCGGGGCTTGGCTTGGATGTTTTCCAGGAGCAGAAACAGAGTTTCTGCTGCCCTGGCCTCCTGGTCCTCTACAGGTCACGCCAAGGCCGGGGCGTGGCAGGCTACGTCGCACAGTGTCTTCCAGGGCCGGTGAGGCTGAGGGTGGCCCCCCAGGTCCCAGCTGCACCCCCTGCCCTGGCTTACAATCATGTTTTCCAGCGCGTGCTTGGCCAGCCAGCAGTTCAGAAAGACGGGGATGAACAGGTTCCGCAGCGGCGGCCAGAAGATCTGTGAAGGGGACAGGTCAGGGCTGGGGCTCCAGGGGCCACACTCCTGGCGGCCGGGGCTCACCCACCGTGATGATGAAGGGCAGAGTGTTGATCATCTCCAGGACGAAGGACACGCGGAAGATTTGCTCCCAGATGTTGCCCTGGGGGCCAAACGGGGGGTGTCAGGGGGGGCGACGGAGGGTGGGGGTGGGGCCCGGCAGGGGAGGGGCAGGATGGGGAGAGGGCGAGGACCCTGGAGGTCAGGGGATGAGGCTGGGAAGTGTGGGGAAATAGAAGAGGGTGGGGG
>NC_045447.1:2657705-2708733 GCF_002776525.5 Piliocolobus tephrosceles
GGGAGGTGGGGGAGGTGGGGAAGTGGGGGGAGGTAGGGGAAGGTGGGGGAGGTGGGGAAGTGGGGGAGGTGGGGACGTGGGGGAGGTAGGGGAGGTGGGGAAGGGTGGGGAAGGGTGGGGACCCCCTGTGAGGTGCCACCCCGGACAGGCACTCACTTTGTAGCTGAGGTAGATGAGAAGCATCGTCTCCAGGAAGCTTATTATGGCCACGATGACCTGGGAGTCAGGAAAGGGAAGGAGCTCTGGAGCAGGCCAGGGCTGCGGCGCAGGGCCTGATCCCACAGGCCTCGGTGGGCAGGTACCACACAAAACCAGGCGTGTGTCTGGGGGACTGCCTTGACCCTCACTCCCATGTCAGGACAGTCTTAGCTGCCAAGGCCTTTGGCTGACCCCCACCAGGGCCAAGGGCAGATGGAGTCTTGAAACCCTGGTCCTCCTGGGCCGCCCACTCTAGGCCCAGGGTGGGATGGAAGGTGCAGTGGGTGAGGCAGGAGACTCCGGAAGACACCAGAGAACGGCTATTCCCACTGCCCCGGTGGGGAGGGAATGGGGATGGAGGCTCAGTGGACCTGGTTTTCTCAGTGGAACCCCCTCTCAGCACAGGCATCTACTGACCCCTCTGGAACATGATAGGGGTGGGCACGAGAGACCCTCTCTGGTCTCATATGGAGACATGGGACCTAGTCATGAACTAGGTCACCCACCCAGAAGCCAGCCAGGCCTGTGCACTCTCCATCCCAGGAAAACAGCAAGGACACAGATGGGTCAGCGGAGGGAGAGATTCAGACAGTGAAGCAGACAGAGGGGGTCATGAAGCCCTCAGGGATCCCTGGGAAAATTGTGTGGAGAGCAGTAGAGCTTAGGTTGGTCCTCGGCACTCACTGAACCTGGGATCCCTGCTTACTGAGCATGGGTTTGTGTTCAGCGTTCACTGAGCCTGGGTTCCCTACTTACTGAGCCTGGGTCTGTCCTCAGCATTCACTAAAGTCTGGTTTCCCTGCTTACTGAGCTTGGGTCTGTCCTCAATGCTTACTGAGCCTGGGTATCCTGTTTACTGATCCTGGGTTTGTCCTCAGCATTTACTGAGCCTGGGTCAGTAATGCTTGGTTTGTCCTCAGTGCTCACTGAGCCAGAGTCACCTGTTTACTGAACCCGGGTTTTGTCCTCGGTGCTCACTGAGCCTGGGTTTGTCCTCAGCATTTACTTAGCCTGGGTCAGTAAATGCTGGGTTTGTCCTCCGTGCTGACTCTGAGTCACCTGTTTACTGAGCCTTGGTTGTCCTCAGCATTCACTGAGCCTGGTTTCCCTGCTTACTGAGCGTGGGTCAGTAATTGCTTGGTTTGTCCTCAATGCTCACTGAGCCAGAGTCACCTGTTTACTGAACCTGGCTTTGTCCTCAGCATTCACTGAGCCTGGGACTGTCCTTGGTGCTCACTGAGCCTGGGTTTGTCCTCAGCATTTACTGAGCCTGGATTTGTCCTCAGCATTTACTGAGCCTGGGTCAGTAAATGCTAGGTTTGTCTTCAGTGCTCACTGACCCTTGGTTTGTCCTCAGCATTCACTGAGCCTGGTTTCCCTATTTACCGAGCCTGGGTTTGTCCTCAGCATTCACTGAGCCTGGTTTCCCTGCTTACTGAGCCTGGGTCTGTCCTCAGTGCTCACTGAGCCTGGGTCCCCTACTTACTAAGCCTGGGTCTGTCCTCAGTGCTCACTGAGCCTGGGTCCCTATTTACCAATCCTGGGTTTGTCCTCAGTGCTCACTGAGCCAGAATCACCTGTTTATTGAACCTGGGTTTGTCCTCAGCATTTGCTGAGCCTGGGTCTGTCCTCAGTGCTCACTGAGTCTAGGTCCCCTGCTCACTGAGCCTGGGTTTGTCCTGAGCATTTACTGAGCCCGGGTTGGTCCTCAGTGCTTACTGAGCACCACTGCAGTGGGGAGAGGGGCAGGGTGGGGCACTCACCTGGATCGCCCACAGTGTCATCTTTCTCTCCACCCATAGAATGGGAGCCCTGGGGAGAGAAAAGAGGCAGCACAGTAGGGCACCACAGCCACTAGTGTCCCCCAGCCACCCTGGGGCTGGGGCCATAACCACTGGCCCCAAGCATGTGCTACTCACTGGGGCTGGACCAAAGGAGCCTACCTTGCCTTTGGAGGGGACCGTAAGGAGGAGGGAAGGGAAGGAGAAGGGAAGCAAAGGAGAGAGGAGAGGAGGGAGCAGGACTGCAGTGGGCTGGCACCCCAGGAAGTTCTTGTGAGGCTGGGGCCCATGACTGAGTTCCCATGGAGCCTTGGCCTGCAGCCCATGACATTGCCAAGGGTAGCAAAGCTTCTCCTCTCTGGCAACGACAGGCAACAGCAGCCTGGGTCCTAGCCTGGGTGGCCTGTTTTTTTCACCTGGGTCCCTGGAGCCGGGCTCCCATGAATGTCCCTGAGAGCAGGGAGGTCAGGCTATCTAACACAGCCCTCTGGGTTTCCCTGAGCCTTGGTTCCTCATCCATAAACAGGCGGGGCATGGCTGCAGGGGGCCATCTGCCCCTCGCCTGATGTGGACAGGGGCTCGGGCACTGGGGACACACCTAGCACGGTCTGGGGACAGGTCTTAACCTCTGGACCAGGCACCCCGGCTGACCCGCAGTCACCTCTCACTGCCTGCCCAGGGCAGCCGCCTTCCTTGGCCATAAGATGGTGAACTGGAAGAGAAGCTGCCAACTCACCAGGAGACAGGCTTCCCTGCATCTCTCGCTAGGCTCAGGAAGAGCGTGTGGAGGCTGTGGAACTGGCTGGGAACTCATAATTCTCAAACTACTCCTCTTGAAGGAGACATTCCCAGCATTGACCATGGCCAGGGCCAAGGGCACATGTGTTCTGGGGAACCTGGGTGGCTGCTGGGCTGAGGCTGGGCATTGTCCCTGAGGGACCAGGCAGTGTGAGCCTCTGGCCATCCCACCCCACCCTGGTCCCAAGCCTCTGAGCACCTGGCTCTTGGGAGCTGGAGTGTGGACTTACCAGTTGATCTCGGAGGACGAGTCATTGAAGGAGTAGTTCTGCTTGGGGCAGCCCCAGCTGTGGAGAGACACAGCGCTGGCCTGGCCTCGGCCCCTCCAGCACCACTGCAAGGACTTGCTGCCCGAGGGTTGCCACAGGCTTGGGTTCATGGGGTCCTCCTACTCACCCACCCAGGGCTAACCCCCACATCCTGGAAGGGTCTGAGCTCTCACATCTGGGAGACAAGGCAGTCTGCCCCCTCCCCACCCACTGCAGAGATCCTGCAGGGGGGCCTCTAACTGAGGAAGGCTGGGGTGGCCTCTGCTCAGCCCAGCAGGCAGAGAGCGAGGGTACATCCCACATCTGCGGGATTGGGGGTAGCCCTGACCCAACAGTAACACACTGGTTCTGCCTGTGTTGACAACAGGCTCCCAGGGAGGGGCACTACATGGCCAGAGAGAGCACATGGGAGCACTCAGGGCCTCCCCAAGGCCAGAGCTGCCTTGAACAAGGCTGGACAGTGCTCAAGAGACAGGGAGAGGAAGCTCCTATCCCTAGGTGCTGACTCCAAGAGGCACGTCCCTAAGCTGCTTCTGAGGACAAGCGACCCCCAAGCTACCTGGAACCAGCTGCTGCGACAGTGACCAGGGCATGGCCAACACGCTAGTTTTGTCCCAGACCATCACCAATGTCAGGGTCACTGACCAAGGAGACCTCACTGCTCACAAGGCCCCTGGCGATGACCAGTTCCTTTTGTCTTTTCTTTCAACTGACCCACTTTCCTCTGATTTTTAATGCGGTTGTTGCAAACTCAATGCCCACAGAAGTATCTGGACATCCATCAATCATCCATCACCCATCCATCCATTTACTCATCCATCCATCCACTCATTCCTCCATCCATCCACTCATCCATCCACCCATCCACTCATCCATCATCCACCCACCATCCATCCACCCATCCATCCATCCATCATCCACTCATCCCTCCATCCATCCATTCCATCCATCCATCCATCCATCCATCCATCCATCCATCCATCCATCTTCTACCCACCATCCATCCACCCATCCATTATCCACCCATCCACCCATCCCTCCATCCACTGCATCCATCCATCCCTCCCTCCCTCCATCTGCTCATCTCCCCATCCATCCACTCTTCCATCCATCCATCTACTCATCTGTCCATCCATCCATCCACTCATCCCTCCATCCATCTGCTCATCTCCCCATCCGTCCACTCATTCCTCCACCCATTCACTCATCGTTCCATCCAAAGTCCATCCCTCCACCCATCCACTCATCCATCCATCCATCCGTCCATCCATCCATCATCCACCCACCATCCATCCACCCATCCATCCATCCATCCATCATCCACTCATCCCTCCATCCATCCATCCAATCTTCTACCCACCATCCATCCACCCATCCATCCATTATCCACCCATCCACCCATCCCTCCATCCACTGCATCCATCCATCCATCCATCCATCATCTGTCCATCATCCACCGATCTTCCCACCCCCATCCACATCCTGGACGCTGTGCTAGGGGATGGGCAGTGAACACAACAGACTTGTGCCCTGTGGGGAGGTGAAACCAGAAGCCCCAGGGGCCCCTGGGACTTGGGGTGGGGGGTGACCCAGGAAAGTAGCTTGAGAGTCAGTTAGGGCCCAGTTCTCCTTCTCAAATTATCCTAGTGGGTTCTGCCCTCTTCTGACCTAGACAAAGACAGGAGAGGGTAAGTCTCTGGCCTGGGGATACCAGGCCCCCGCGATGGGGTTAACAGGTGAAAAGGGGCTTGAGCAAAAGTTTACATGCACACCTTTAGGCTCCCAGAAGCCAGCTCCCGGCAGTCAGGCCTTCCTCTCCAGGGAAGAACCTGCTCTGCGCAGCCAGAGGGGACCAACATCCTGGCAGGGTTCACCCTGATGGCTGGATGGTGACAACCACACCACACATGTGGCTGCAGAGCCCCTCAGCGCCTGAGCACTCTTATGCATAAACAGCACCAGACATTTGAGGAGATTATGGGTATGAAAAAATCAGGGCCCAATGTGAGCTCGGGAGAAACTGGCCCAGCAGATGGGGAAAATGTAAAACAGGAAAGGACCGGAGATGCCATCCTTGAAAGGACGTTCAGAGGAAGGATTTCTGGAAACCAGGAAGCAGGATAGAACAAGTGAATGGGGGAACGAGGCAGGAGAGGGGAGAGAAGAAACAGGACACAGAGCACAGCATCCAAGTGCCAGGGAGTCAGAGCAAGAGGCCTGGGGTTGGGCGCTGGTCCCCAAAGACATGACTCAGGACAATCAGGCACTGAGGACCTCAGGGCCCTGCTGATGTCCCCTGGGACCCACACAGAGGGAGCAGGAGTCACCAAGGCGCCCTGGGCACAGAGTAGATCCCAGCAGCTGCCACTTCTCGAAGCAGCGACGGCAGAAGGAGACAGAACAGGACTCAGAGAGAGCAAGTTCCCACCCACCCTCATGGTGGCTGCTGCGAGGCTGGTGAGGACCTGACAGTGCACATGGCTGCCCGAGCACCTCTCCCGGAAGTCCCTGGAGCATTGGCCTCAGGAGGATGGGCCCCGGAAGGGGACTCCTTGGGACCCAGGAGGGGTAGAAGACACTCCCAGAAACAGGTAGGGGCTTTCCCTGGGGGGCTGGGCGCCCCCTTCCCTGACCTGCAGAAGCTCAAGTGAGCACGAAGACACTTGTGGGGGCAGGGAGGGCCTTCTTAGATGCTTCAGCCTTTCCGTGGACCTTCTGGGGTCAGTTAAGGGCACAGCTGGAAGTCTACGATGGGGACCCTTCTCCCTACACTGAGCCGTCTGCGGGAGCCTGGGCACTGAGTCCTTGGCTTTTTCCATCCTGGGACAGGCGCTGGGAAAGGAAGGACTCCCCAAGGCCCTGGGCACAGGAGCTCCCTCAGGGACGCCATCAGCCTCTGTAATGGCCCAGCAGGAAGGCTCAGCCCTGGGACCCGCGACCCCTCGCCCAGCCGTGCAGGTGACCCACCATCCGATGCCCAGGGCCGGGTCGTCGAGCAGGACGCGCACGATGTAGAGCAGGCAGGTGAGGAGCTTCAGGGAGAAGTTGAACAGCCGGATCCTCAGGCCTGCGGGGAGGGCAGCGGCCTCAGGGCTCTGACCCAGCCCTGGGCTTCGGGGAGCAGGGCCTGCACCCGGGTCTGGCTGGGCTCTCTGGATGGCCCCAGCTGGGCTCCCCTCCCACACCCGGCTGCACCCAGAGCCCTGCGTGCCCCGCGTTGCTTGGGGGCCGGTGCTCCCGGGTCAGCCTCC
Source organism: Piliocolobus tephrosceles (assembly GCF_002776525.5). Classification (NCBI taxonomy): domain Eukaryota; kingdom Metazoa; phylum Chordata; class Mammalia; order Primates; family Cercopithecidae; genus Piliocolobus; species Piliocolobus tephrosceles. The sequence continues at coordinate 2,664,003 of NC_045447.1, forward strand.
GAGAGGTTCCGTCCCTGGCCCCACCTTACAGGTGCCTGAACGTGGGGTGTGGGGGATTTCTAGAGGCCACTCCACTTCTTGGGGGTCAGGATGAGGATTGGGGAGCAGGCAGGTGAATGTGGAGCCCCTGGGAAAACCCCCAAGTCCTCACCCTGCATCCCTTGGGGGGCCATGAGGCCAAGCTCTGGCTGGGAACGGGGCAGGGAGCTGTTGGGGAGGGTGGGGCTGCATGGAGGGGTGGGAGGCGGGGCCTGTCCACACGGGAGACCTTGCGGGCACCTGTGGATGGTCCTGCCCCACCCAGCCCGGTGTCCAGCAGGCAGGGCAGTGTCCCCATGGGTCCCGCTGGAGAGGCCCTGGTCTCAGACAGTGTGAAGCTAAGCGGGGGTGACCCTATGCCCCACTCACCATGCACCCCCACCCCCACCCTGCTTTCAAATCCCCCTGCAGCACTCAGGCGGCTCCCACCCCATGGACTCTTCCCTGAGCTCACAGCCCCAGCCTTTGCCATTGCCATTGCCAGCCTTGCTCCCAGCGCCCTCAACACCTCCCTGCCTGGGAGTGGCCCTCCAGGCACCCCACTCACTCGATCTTTGGTTTTTGATGAAGAACAGCTTGAGCCGCTCCTTGAAGGTGTTCTCATTGACGTAGAACTCCACCTGGACCCTGGAGGAGCAGAGAAGGGCGCGGGGGCTCAGGACCAGTGGGGGCTCAGGCTGGGGACACGCCAGAAGCCCCAGTCCGACTGACTTCTTCCAAGTTTCCAACTGCAGGCGTTGAGAAGACAGCAGGGCCACTGCCTCCATCTCAGACCTGGGAGGGCCCTGGTGTCCGTCACACCCAACAGACAGCTGACCCAGCCTCGGCTCCTCTCAAGATTCCTCCCTGCACCCCTGGGCACTCACTGCTGTGAATCTGGGCCCTCCAGGCTGCCCTGTTGGGGCTCAGGGTGCGGCACCCACTCCATACACCCTCGCCCAAGCCTCCGTGGGTGCAGGGCAGCTGCCAGGAGATTGTCCATACGGCCCTGGGCATGGTGCTCAGGACACCGCAAGTGCTGAGAACGCACCGTAGGACCTGCGTCAGATAGGATGTCCACAGCTGATGGTCAGCTGCTCTGTCTGGAGGCCGCTGGTGGCTGTGCTCCATGGCTATGGGCCACTGCAGCCTCAAGGGCTGTCGGGGAAGATGGGCTGGTGGGAAGTGGTCATCCCTGCACCCAGCCTGCAGGCCAGCCGTGGGGCCCTCTCCAGCCAGGGCTGCTCCCCTTCCCTCAGGCTCACCTATGCCCCCAGCCACCAGTTCCCAGACACCCCTCAACCCCCATGCTCATGGGGCCTGTTACCCAGCCCGCTGGCCTCCAGGTCCTGAGAAGAGACCACAGTGTGCCAGTCGCCGAGGGTGGCAGGTGGGGTGAGGTGGAGTGGGGAGATTGTGTGGTTCACCTACTGTGGCCACCACCTCCATGACCCAGGCTGGCCACCAAGAGTAGGACGGAGCCTGGGGGTGGATGGCTGTTGCCCCCACTGACCCAGCCTTGGACACAGGGCCTCCAGTGCCCGGCTGTGCCGGGATGCAGGCCAGGCTGGGCCAGGGTTTAATGTTCCCCTGAGATGAAAACTCCAATGCTGCCAACCTGCAGGACAGACAGGAGTGAGACCCGGAGCCAGGGTTCCTGCAGCAGGTGCGGCCATCTCTGGGAAGGCGGAGCACGTGTCCCACTAAACGGCCTGTACCCTGGGGTGCTGGGCTGTCCTCCATGGGACCCTCAACTGCTCCCAGCTATGGCCACTGTGATCTCCATGATGTCTACTCCTATCAGTTGGCTGCCTTAGCCCTCGGGGGCTGCCTCTGGTGCCTGGCCTTGCTCCCTGGGGTCAAGGAGAGGTGCCCTGCTTCCCTCAGGGATGGTGTGGGGACAGAACACACAGTCCAGGTGAGCTCCTCAGCATGGGCCCCCTGCCCAGTGCAGTGCGAGGGCCACAACACAGTAGGGCAGACAGATAGGGGAGCCCAGAGGAAGCGCTGTGCTGCCTGGAAGGATCCTGGAGGAGGCAGCGTTCAAGCAGAGGTCCCAGGGCAGCTGTCCAGAGGTGGGGGGAGATAAGCACCAGCCTACCCCCTGTTCCTGCCTCAACCCCTTCCTTGTGACCATCCACCAGGGCAGGAGGCTGTGACACCCAGTGGGCGGGCTGTGAGCCTCATTTCCCCTCTGAGCAGGCACTGGTTCCCATCAATCGAATCTGAGAATTTGATGTCGCTGCCTGGCCCGGGGCTGGTGACCCCAACATCTCCAAAAGTGATTAAAATATTCGGTGTTTCCCAAAGCTCACAACACTCAGGGTAAGTGATGTGGACCAGGTGTGTGCAGCAGCCTTCGTGGTGGGGCTGCTGTGGGCGGGCAGGAGGGGCCTTGGTAGAGTCCCAGCACCTGCCTTGATCTGCCCCAGTGGCCACAGTGGCCTCTGCTGGTTACAGAGCTCAAGAAGGGGCCAGAGGCCGGTCACAGATGCCTGTAATCCCAGGACCTTGGGAGGCAGAGGTGAGAGGATCGCTTGAGGCCAGGAGTTTGAGACCAGCCTAGGCAACATAGCAAGACCCCCTGTCTCTATAAAAAATAGCCAGGCATTGGCCGGGTGCGGTGGCTCAAGCCTGTAATCCCAGCACTTTGGGAGGCCGAGATGGGCGGATCACGAGGTCAGGAGATCGAGACCATCCTGGCTAACACGGTGAAACCCCGTCTCTACTAATAAAACAATACTAAAAACTAGCCGGGCGACGTGGCGGGCACCTGTAGTCCCAGCTACTCGGGAGGCTGAGGCAGGAGAATGGCGTGAACCTGGGGGGTGGAGCTTGCAGTGAGCTGAGATCCGGCCACTGCACTCCAGCCTGGGCGACAGAGCCAGACTCCGTCTCAAAAAAAAAAAAAAAAAAATAGCCAGGCATGGTGGCACGTGCCTGTAGTCCCAGCTTCTCGGGAGGTTGAGGTAGGAGAATCGTTTGAACTTAGGAGTTTGAGGCTGAAGTGAGCCTTCAACACGCCACTGCACCCTAGCCTAGGTGACAGAGCGAGGCCCTGTCTCAAAAATGAATAATAAATAAATAAATAAATAAATAAATAAGGGCCAGGGCCCAGGAAGAGGCGCGTGGCTCTGGGTGCCCTTGTCCCATGCTGAAAAGGAGACTCAGGCCAAGTCCTGGGGCAGGTTGGTCACCCTACCTGGCACACTTGGGGCCTCTGGAACCAGGCGGTGGGACAAGCCTCTCACAGACCAGGGGGGTCTGAACCCGGTGCTAATCGGGGGTCAGTCTGCCCCCAGAGTGCCCCATCATGCCCTGGAACCCCTCAGCGCAGACAGCTCTGCTCGGTCCCCCAGCCCCTCCTCCTACCCCATGCCTCTCATCAGTGTGCCTGGAGCCCTGGCTGGGGAGGGCCCTCGCTGCATGAGGGTCTCTTTGGGGGACTTGCCCACTGTCTTTCTCTCTGAATGAGAGGCTCAGACAGGACGCTGGAGGTCCAGGCTGTGCTGGGCCTGGTCTGGCCATGTCAGTGGGGAGGCAGAGCTGAGGAGGGAGCTGCCCCTGGGGGCTGAGCCCAGGGTTTCCTAAGGCCCTCCTCCCCTCACTGCCAGGGGCACCCAGGGACCACTGGGTCCTAAAAGCATGGAACTTAGGAACCCACGCTGCCCGCCTCCTCACCACTGTCCTGCCCTCCACGGCAAAAGCCTCAATGCGGGGGGGGTCTGCCCACCTCACTTGCCCCTACTGCCTCCCACCCTCTCCTGTCCAGCAGGGAGCCTCACCATGCCCTTCATGGTGACCAGGCCCCAGAATCTCCCCTCCTCCCTGGGCCGCTCAGCACGGCCTCCCAGAGCTCTGGTTTTCTCCTCTCCGCTCCGTTCTCCTTGGGGGACTCCAGGGCTGGCCACAGGTGCCTCTCCCCCACCCAGCCCAGGAATTAAGTACCACGCAGGGGCGACTTCCCAACTGGCTCTGCTGGCAGCCATCCAGTCTCACTCTACCCTCTGGCATCCACCCCCCGCCCCACCCAGGCAGAATTCTCCATTCCTGATGGCACCAGGCCAACTACCCGCCACCGACCTCAGGCTCCTGTACCCTCCTCTCCCCTAGACCAGAGCCATCAGCAGGTCCCGCAGCTCTGCCCTCAGAATGTTTCTCCCCTCTGACCTCCCTCCGGGCCTGGGGCTCCTGCCTGACCACTCCTCCTAGGTGGGGGTGCCCAGCTCCACCCTGACCATCATCCCACACTCCGCTTCAAGGCAACACCCCGTCAGCTCCATCTCTCCAGCCAGCTCTGGCCACACCCCCAGCCCTCCAGTGGTCATGGGCCTCCCAGGAGCTTCTGCTCTTCCCTTTCCCTCCCCATGGACCTGGGGCAGCTGGGACTCTGGGCCTTGGGCCTCTGCAACTGCCTGCCAAGACCACGAAGCCAGTGCAGCCAGTGTTGGCCTCCACAACCAGGAAACAGAGAAATGCAACTGTGCCCATCGCCAGGACCTCACTGGCTTCTGGACAGCCAAGTTCCTCCCCAGACACATTGGGGTTGAGGACTGCTGACCTGGGACTAGTCGTGCCCCCAATAGCTTCTCTTTGAGGCCCCTTGGTCTCCTCCTGGCATCCTGGAAACAGAGCACTGAGCTCTTTAGGGAGACAGTCCCGCCAGACCCTGGTCCCCTCACCCAGGGGCCGTGGGCCCCAATCTGGGCAGCCCCCCACAGAGCTCAGCGGGGAGTGCCCACCCGCACGGAAGACACCCTCCACATGGAGCCAGAGAAACGCTGGGGCCTGGCAGGCCTGTTCCCTGAGAAACCAGAGCCTGCAATGCCAGAGAAATTAATGACGCCTCCTCTGCTTTTAATTTTTAACGAACTGTGGCCGCCCACTTCTCCTAGCACCACCACAAAAAGGAGATAAAAACCATCCATTTTCCCCTGAAGTGTATTTCAGGTGACTGGTGTGATCTGTCTTAACGCATCACCCAGCGGCAACTTGGGAGGGAGCCTGTGGCTGCAGAAGCCTGGCTGGGGTCAGCTCCAGGCCGACCCGGCTGGTGTAGACCCGCCTGGTGGTTCCAGCCAGAGTGGCCCAAGCTTCCTTGCTGCACCAGAGGTTCATGGACACTGGTAGCCTGGAGGGCTCTGCTAGCTCCTCAGAGTCACAGCATGCTCCTGGCCTGGCAGCCAGAGGCCCAGGGCTAAGACCCAGTGAGCCCTCTGAGGCTACACGGGCCCTGCTGCTCCTCTGCTCGGCTGCTCCTCTGCCCGGCCGTTCCCCTCCACCTGCCAGCGCCTGGGCCTCCGCCCTGGGGAAGGGGAACCAGGACAGGGGCCAATTCTGGGGCGTCCCGAGGACAGCGGACAGGTGGAGGAGCTCTGCCTGTGGTGAGAGAGAAACAATGGCCTCTGTGTCCCAGGCTTCTCCTGGGACGACGCCCTTGCTCGGAGGCTCCAGGCACCGGAGTGCCCCGGTGCTCAACTGGGGGCCAGCGCCCGTCTGCTCAAACCATCAGGACCTACATCGGCCAGAAGAGACAGTGCAGGCCTTCGACTCACTGTGGTTCCCAGGCTATGACGCCACAAGTGTGGACCACGGGCAGAGGCGGGACCCCGGGTGGGGCTGCACTCTCCGCTTCCTGTCAGGGCCTGGTCTGTGGGAAAGCAGGGACCGGCTTATGGCGAGTTGCTCCTGGGAGCTGGGCGTGGGCTCGGTGGAGCGCCCTGAGAGGTGGGAGCCGCCCCCAGGGCTGGGAAGAACCTGCCTGCAAACGTGGGCTCCCAGGCCAATGGGCAAGGACAGGGTAGAATCATCTACTTCCTGTGTCCATTCTCATCCACTCATCAGTTCACCCATTTGTTCACCAGGCAGATAGCACGCGAGCGCTCACGGCAGCATCTGTGTGGGAACATCGCTGTTCCCAAGCAGAGTCCACCCCTGGCACTCCTGGACCCCCGGCCGCAGGTCCCGACCTCCACCCTGGGAGGCAGGCTCAGGGGCGCATCCACACACGCACCACAGGGGGCTGGGCCCGTCTGACCTCTGCCAGTCTGCATTTTGGCTGGCGGGGAGGACGGGGCACACCAGGGACCACCACTGCCCATGGCCTACAGCCCAGCAACAAGGCACATGGCCGGTGGGACTCACGGGCACGCACAGGCAGGCCTGGCCAGGGGGTGCCGGATGCAGCAGGGAGCCTCAGTCCCTCGTGCACTCCCTGGGGTGAGGCCACGGTCCCTGAGGAATCCACAGGCCAAATCCTGGCCCCGGCCCTAGGAGAGCCGTCAGCGGCACTGGCCTGTGGCGAATAGTCTGTCCCTGGCACCGTGAGGACAGGGCAGCTCCCGGTCAGCTGAGGCCCGCTGCAGCCCCCCGAGGCTCCCCGAGGCCCGCACTTGCCCCAATCACGCAGCAGGTCAGAGGCAGTGCCGGGCCTGGGTCCTTGGGGCTCCCCATAGAGGCAGCAGGGGAGTCTGTCCCCAGGTGGTAGCTCTGCCCCGGCCAGGCATGGCTGGTGTTGAGCCAGGCCTGGGCCCCGTGTGCACCCATGCCCACTGCCTGCCTGTGCCCGGGGGCTCACAGCACTGCTCTGCCTGAGGAGGCCCTTGTGCTGCAAAAGGGCTCTTACAGTGCCCACCCCCACAGCAAGACAGGATCCTCTGAGGCAAGTGCCGGCTGCCCTGTGACAAATGCGGTCGGCAGAGGCCGGGAGGCAACGCTTCTCCCTGCTGACCGGCAGGCCAGCTGCAGGCTGGGGGACTGGCCTTCCAGGGATTCTTGGCAGGTGGCCCTGCACAGATGGCCATGCCGGGAAGCTCCACACTAGCTCCAGGCTGCCAGGCACATGCCTCAGGGCCCACCATAGCCCTGCACTCACATGGGGCCGAGGTCCGAGCTGCCTCTCTGTCAGTGGCTGGGTGCCGGCTGGCTCTTAGGCAGGTGCCTGGGAGCTCCACGCAGGCCTCTGCCCCCGGCACCAGGCAGGCAGGAAGAAAGGGCAGGCTTCAGGCCCACTGCCAACCCTGGGGCCAGCTATTCTGAGCCTGGACAGAGCATCTGACACGCCCAAGGGCCCAGAAAGGGCAGACACATGGCTCCATCCCCCTGGGGTCCCCGTTTGATACCCTTGGGCCTCTGGGGCCCCCCATGGCTTGGCCAGGGACCCAGGTGAGGCTGACTCAGGGGTGAAGGGTGAGTCCAGCTGGGCCTCCAAGGGTCCAGGAACATCTGCTGTGTCCAGACAGTGCCACGGGGGCACACACTATAGCCTCGGCCCCTTGGGTGGCTGCAGACGCATCCGTTTCCCCCACAGGTCTGAGACCTGACTCCTCGGAGCCTGGGGTGGCGCCAGGAGAGCCCTGGGTGGTGGGCACGCCTTCTGTCTCACATCCGTCACCCTCTGCACCGTGGGCCCTGGGCTGGGAAGATGGAGGCCCAGGGGGTGGCCACTGGCCTCCCAGCCTCCAGGACTCTTTTGGGATGATAATAGACCCCACCACGGGCGACGGGCGGCCCCTGGATGCTCAGCAGCCGTGAGTGTTGAGTGCTCGGTGGTTTCTGCTGCTGGTGCTGTGCACGGAACAGTAAGCCTGGGGCCCCTCCTGGAGACCGTGCTGAAGGCGGATGGTGGCGGGGGGCTTCCCAGGAGTGCACAGGGCCTGGCTGCTCTGAGGGGCTCTGGCTGCCCTGGCCTCAAAGCCTCTTCCATTTGATCTACATCTTAGCCGAAGTCAGGAAACACCGATGGCAGAGCCCCAGCGGCTCAGTGGGGAGTGGCGCAGCCTCTGAGAGGGCATCCCAGCTCCTGGGGGCTGGACTGGCACAGGCAGCCAAGGTGGGCTGAGCCAGAGCCCGGGGCCCCAGTAGCTGCCTGCCTGCCTGTCCCTGGGAAATACCATGACAGGGGCCCCTGCTCTGTCATCTGCCTCTCCTGAGGCCGTGGCCACCACTGCAGGGGCTACGGAGCACCCGCCTCTGGGGAGCCCGTTTCCCAAGTTCAGGCTCCTCTCCAAGGGGGGACACTCACTGTCCTATCTCCAGTCCCAGCACCCGGGACCCAGAGGCACCAGTGGGTGCTGGGAGGTGCTGGTGGCCCTGGCCCAGCTGCAGGGGATGCTGGGTTGAGGGGCCCCAGAGACAAGGGCTCTTATGCCTCTAAGAGCCCTTGTCTGTCACCAAGACAGTCCCTCCTGTGAAAACACTTACTGAGACAGGGAGGAGTCCAGGCTGAAATCTTCTACAGGAAGCCTGGGGACACAACCAGAGGGACATCAACCAGAAGGCGGCAGACAGACGGACAGACGGAGAAGGCAGCAGACAGACGGACAGATGAAGGCGGCAGACAGACAGACGGACGGATGAAGGCGGCAGACAGACAGATGGAGAGCCTGGGCTCTGGGACCAGGTGGGGCACAGATACTCAGGGAGGCTCTGGGGGGCCTGGACCTTCAGTGCCCCTGGGCACAGGAGAGGTGCCTGTAGGAGGCAGCCCACGCGCAGAGCCATGTGGGGGCACTGAGCCGAGCCTGGCCCCCTCAGGGCCCGAGAAAGCAGCACAGCCCGCTGGGAGATCTCCGCGCATGCACCCTCCTGTGCCTGGGCCAGATAGGGGGTGACAACCGCACTCGAGGATAGGGCCACCCTTCAGCCACGCAAGCAGGTGACGATGCTTTGGGCACTCGCCCTGGCCCTGCTCGGCACGAAGCCTCCCAGGCCCCATGTGGGGTCCCCAGCATCCAGGAGTGAGCGCGGTGAGCTCCGCTTCATGCCGAGGTCTGCGAGGCTGTCCCTTGTCTCCACTCCCCTGCCCTACACACAGGCCAGTGGGTGAGGCACCCACCAGCCCTGCCCCAAGGCTTCCTGAGATAGGACAAGCCAGGGCTCACAGTTCATGCCTCTCAGGGGACTGGACACACCCCACTCCACTAGGCCAGCAACCACATGCCTGCTACCCCTTCAGCCTGGCCCCAGGCAACCTGGCCCCAGTTGTCCCAGACTGGCCAGCAGGCGGCTGACACCAAGGTGGTTGCAACCTGCACTGGATGTGGAGCTCGGAGGGAGAGGCTGGTGGGAGCTGAGGGCTCTGGAGGACTGGCCTGGTCGGGGGCTGGGCAGGGTGGGAGTGCTGAGGGTCTTGGCCTTCACTGACTATGTGCCTATCCTGGACTAGCTCCGCCCCAAAGGACTTCAGAGGGACCTCTCTCTTTTAATCCTCAGAACAATCATTTTTCAGAAAAGAAAACAAAAGTTCAGAGAGGACCACTGTCTTCTGAGGCCACATAGGCAGAAAGGAAGGAGCTGGCCTGTGGTCACGGGCACACGCTCACCCGCCTATGCCAGGCCCTCTGGGTGGGCAGGCACCCTCCTGGTGCCCCTAGCGCTAGCAGCTCCTGGTCTCTGGGGGAGGCAGAGGCTGGACACACCCCTGGGAGGGTCGAGGTCCCAGCGGGGCATGGTGGCCGGGTCAGCAAGCTCCACACGGAGCAGGTGGAACCCTAGGCTTAAAGGGTCTGATCTTTAGGTTTGCTCAGAGCTTCTGGCAGATTCTGTGTGTTTGTCCAGCTCAGGTTTCCTCTCACTGGACCCCGGTGCTGCCCAAAGCTCTGAGCCAGGGCAACAGCTGTGTCAGAGGCTGGCAGGAGCCCGGCAGTGCCTCGGCCCATGGCATTGGGTTTGCCTGACCTGTGGGGTCCGGCATGGCCAGGCCCTGGCTGGGCTTCTCTCTGCTGGGGCCACTGTCTCCTCTCTCCTAAGTGCTCCCTGGCCGTGTCCCTCTGCATCTCCCGATATAGCCCTAGCTAAGTGTCTACTGAGCTGTGCGTGGGGCCTCCCATCTACTCTGCCCCAGGTCCTGTTGTCTGAGTGTTGAGGAAACCACCACCTATCAAACGTCCCACAGCCTGAGGCCCAGGACAGCTGTCCCCGCTGATTTTGGGAGGGGCCACCAAGCACATGTGTAGAGGATCCACCCAGGGGCTCCCAAGGGGAGGACAGCAGCCTATGGGCAAAGGGACCTGGGGCTTTGCTGGCCTGTGCAGAACCCGGCTGAGGACTGGAGCCCTGCGCAGACAAGGTCTGTCGGCTGCACAAACCCTGCCAGGTGAACCGCAGGGTGAGGGGTGGGAGGGGAGGGGAGCTGAGGAAGCTGGGCCTCTATCTGCAGCATCCAAACCCGCGGCGCTCCAGCGGGACCCTGACGCTCGCCTGTCCCAGCGGCTGGTGGCCTGGGTGTCACTTACGCCTCTGCCAGCCCTAATGCTGCTGGGACCAGGTGGTGAGGGCCTCATCCCTGGGCCCGCCCTCTTCCCATGGCCAGGCTCGCTGTCAACACATGAACAGAACCTGCACCCGAAGCTGTGACCTCCCTCCTGGGAGAGGGTCTCAGCCCTGCTTAGGGTAGCAGTGGTCAGTGGAAGGGTCTGGGCTTAGCCCTGCCTTCCCTGCTGTGTCCTGCAGAGCCTGGGGCTGGGGTTGGGGAGGAGCCCAGGTCAGGAGGGGCCGTCCCCACTTGACTTGTGCCCATAAGGAGTAGTCTCAGCTGCCAGCCTCGAGAGGGAGGGACCCTCTGGGCTCTCTAGGAGGCCCTCTGGGCTGACTGGGGGAAGAGTGGGGTGTCCCTCCGCACCCCACAACCCCAAGTCCCATAAGATGCTTCAGGGAAGAGGGGGTTCCCTGCTCGGGGGAGTTTGGGAGCCTCTGTGTTCTAAACCTGGGGAATGCCCAGAGCACAGCCATCCTGAGAGCTGCAGGGTCCCACATGCAACAAGGGTACCCCCTTATCTCGGGCGGAGTTTTGTCCCCCAAGCTACCATGCTGAAGTCCCGACCCCCAGTATCTCAGCGTGCGGTTGTGTTTGGAGACAAGGTCTTTAAAGAGGTCATTAAGGTGAGGCCGTGAGGGTGGGGCCTAATCCCACAAAACTGGTGTCCTTATAAGAAGAGGAGATGAGGACACAGACACACACAGAGGGACGGCCAGGAGAGGACACAGGGAGAACACGGTGTCTACAAGCCAAGGAGAGGGGCCTCAGGAAGAACCAGGCCTGCCCACACCTTAAGCTCAGACTTCCAGCCTCCAGGACTGTGAGAAAATAAACGCGGTACGGACCCAGCAAACTCACCCCTGAAAGACAGGGCCGGGTGTCCCCTGAGGGCCTGGGAACACAGCCCTACCCCTGCGGCTGGCCACTCCCTGTGCATGCTCCCGGGTCAAGGATAAACCAGCCACCCAAACAGGTGCGTTCTAGGGTGGGGGAAAAACAGCACAGAGCCCCGTGTGGAAAGAAGGTGCACAGCCCGGACAGGGGCAAAGCCAGAGGAGGGCGGGGGCACCTCAGGGGTGACGGGGCCATACTCAGGAGGGGCCCTCCTGAGTGAGAGGCCATCTGGGGCGAGCTCCAAGGGGGGCTTCAGGCCCAGGGGAAGGGGTGTGCTGAGCTGGTGTGAACACCATGAAGGGGGCAGGGCGCTGGGCGTGCCCGGGATGAGGAGGACACAGAGGAGCAGCCAGGTTCTTGGAGAGGAGCGGGGGCAACCATGAAGGTGTGGATCTGCAGGGGAGGGAGGTCCCAGCAAGGCTGTCCGGGGTCGGGGGGCTCAGGACCATCTCCTGAGCCAAAGAACACCACGACGAGGGCCTTGGGGTGGGGCCAGGGCTCTGCATGCCACAGCTGGACTCTGACAGGCCTGCAGCTGCCACAGACACTGGGGTGCTGGGCACAGTGGCAGGAGAACTGGACCATACTAGACCTCAGGCTGTGTGGGGGCCTCAGGATTTTGGGCCAGCAGAGGAGTAGGATGGGGCGGGGGGAGCGGCCCCGGAGAGGATGTGGGGAGGGGACTGCACTGGTGCCTTAAGTCAGGCATGAGGCTGGGAGGCCCTAGCTGGGAGGGGCAAGGCTGCCTAGGTCCAGGGGTGGTGGGGACACTGGGGGCCCAGGGCCTCCTGACCCAGTGGGGTGTCACTGAGTGGCCCTGTCTCCCTACTGGGCACTTTTACTCAAAAACTCTGCAGTGATGGTCTCCTGACCCCACCACTGAGGCCATGCCGTCTTATCAGCTCCCAACCCCTCCCCAGCCTTACGCAGGGGAGTGAGAAGGAAGGAGGAGACCCTGGAGCTCGGGGCCAGGGGAGCTCGACTGTGCGGGAGGAGGGACAGACGCCGGCCTGCAGCACCCACGAGTGGGCACAGGGTGTTAGGGGAGCTCTGGGCAAGGGCACCAGGAACAAAGGCCCTCCCCCATCAACACCTCCTGTGACTCAGTCCCTGGGGGGCAGTGGAGACCTCTCTCCTGCTTCACTATCTTCTCAGCAATGGGACAGGCAGAGGCTGAGAGTGCTGAGGGAGCCCGGACCCTGGCTGGCCCATGAAGGCAGCTCAGGCCTGCAGGATGAGGCAGCTGCGGGCACTGTGACCCCCAGCTCCCTGGGGCAGACCGCACCTGCCTCTCGGCTCCCTCGCCTGTGTTTCCCGTGAGATCCACACTCCAGAAGAACAAACCCACCAAGTCCTCCTCTGCTCGGAAGCCTGCCCTACTCATCTCAGCACAAGCCCTGCGGTGTGAACGCTCCAGGCCCAGGGGCTGCTCAGTTCAGCTGGGCAGCAGCTCCATTACCTCTGCTCTGCAAAAGGAGGCTATAAGGACTCTGCACCTCAGGGTCTGCCGGGGGGTAAGCGAGGCCACCCACATGGAACCATCATCACAGTGCATAGCCCAAAGGGCTGGGATGAACATGCTGGAGAGCTTCCTGGAGGAGGTGGGCCTGGGCTGCAGTTCCCATGCTGCACTGCACTGCGGGCTCAGATGCAGCTTGGGCAGAACATGCTATCTCTGTGGGCCCTGCAGGAACAGGGATGGGGCAAGGAGCCTGCCCCTCCAGGGCTGGCTGTAGCAGGGTTTCCAGGATCACTGCCCTCCCCTTTCCCCTCACCCCAGCATCCAGGAAGAGGAGGGGGAGGAGACTGTGGTCCCCAGGGCCTTGACCAGTGCTCGTCTCTTGGGCGGAGGCTGCCCATTAGCTGCAGGAGGCTATAGCCAGGCGCTTGACCTTAGCCTCAACAGCTTCTTCCGCAAATGGGACTAAGCTGGGCAGTGCCCCCCGGGGCTGCTGTGAAGTGCTAGAAATGGGGGTGCGGGGAGGGGCCCAACAGCCCATGGCCAGGTGGGAGGGGCAAGGGAGAGGCTCCTGGGCACCCTTGGCCCTGCCATCTGCCAGGCCTGGCTCTGCCAGCCCTGCCCCCCTAGCCCTGATGGAGCTTCAGCCCTCGCTGCTCCCGCTACCTGGAAGGCCCCTGCCCATGTCCCCATGCTTGTCCCAGAAGGACCAGCACCCCAGGAGGCCTTGGCTCTTCTGTCCCAGCCTGGCCTGCAACTCTCTCTCCAAGGAACAGGTTCCGTGCCCACGACATGTGCCCACACCAGGCCAGGTCTGAATCATCCTCATTTCCCCCGCAGCATCTAGAATGGCTCCTGGCACGGGAAAGGTGCTGGCTAGGAATTTGCTGCTGCAGATGAGGCCTCGGTGTCCTCATCCGTGAAATGGGGGTGCTGCGTCCCACCCTGAGCTTGCAGAAGGGCCAAGGAGGGGTAGGTGCTGCTCCACCTGCCCAACAGAGAGCCTCCTGCACCCCACCTGCCACAAGCACCAGACACCAGACCAGGCGTAACCCACAGCGGGGTTCCTCGGGCAGCCTGAGCCCTGTGTCCCAGCCCCGATCTGCTGTGCAGGCTTCAGCCTCACTCATCTCTGGGGTGGGGACACAGATGCCGGCCCTGTCTCCCCCAAAGTGGCGCTGGCACCAACAAGATCGCGGCTCCTGTGGGACGGGGCTCGGGCAGGGGCCCCCAGTGCCTGGCACAGAGCCGGGTCCACTTCCTCCCTCCCCTGCAGTCTCACCTGCAGCCCCGGGGTGCTCAGCCGCTAAGTGGAGGGAGTAGGGGTCCCGCAGGCTCCCAAAGGCTGGAGACACAGCAGGAAGCAGGGCGCTGTGGTGGGCTTACGAGGGGAGACCCTGGCCTCCCCCCTTCCCCGGGCTGCAGGCAACGCAGGTGCAGCCCAGCCAGCGCAGCTCAAGCAGGATGCAAGCACGATTTGCCAAGCGGGGTCCCAGGCCCGCGCGCCCCTACCTCTGGCCCACGTCGCTGCCCACGGAGCCCCCGCCTCGGGCCGGCAGCAGCGGACTGAGCCCGTGCGGCTCCTCGGGGGCCGCGGAGCCGGCTGGGGCGCCCCCCGGGCCCGCCTTGCCCTCGGACGGCGAGCGCGGCAGCTTGGCCCGCGCCATCCTGCGGGAGCGCTCGGCGCGGCGGGCGGCTGGCGGCGGGCGGCGGGGGCGGTGCCGGGCGGAACCATCTCAGCTCGCGCCGCGCCCTCCCCGCCGCCGCGCAGTGGAACGGCCGGGAGCCGGGGCTGGGGGACTGGGGAGGACGCGGAGGACCTCCAGGCTCAAACCACGGCCAGGACGCCCCATGGAGAAGGTTCAAGCACCGGGCGGTCCTGCGGCTGTTTTGGCAGAAGCCAAGCAATGGTAACAATGACAGTCGCGCACGGGGGGCGGGGAGGAGCCGCGAGGGCTGGTGGCCCTGGGCGCCCACCCCGGGCGGCAGATGCTGGAGAGGAGCCCGCATCCCGCTTGGCAGGGTCCAAGCCACGGCTCTCCAGCCGGCCTGCGGACCAGGCCTGGCGCTCAGGATGGCCTGCCCAAGCTGTGCCCATCCCTGGTTCCCAGCCCTGGTGTGGGGTGGGTGTAGTACCCTGGCCAGGGGGGTGACGGCTGAGTTTGCCTGTCCTCACCAGGGTCCTCACCCCCCACTTCCTACCTCCAAAGCTGTCAGGGAACAGCCCACGGGGGCACTTCGGGATGGTGCCTGTATGCCAGGCTGGGCACAGGGCACAGATCCCACCTGTGCATTTGCAGCCCTGGTCTGCCCCAGATGCCTGGCTGGGCCTGCACATCTCACATGATGTGGCTTTTGTAACCATTCCCTTCCATGTCACAGACGCGGCTCCAGGTGACTCGCCCAGGTGACAGGCAGGTAACAGCCAGGAGGTGTTGGCACCAGGAGGCCTGGCTGCTCTGAAGCCAGCTCAGTGGAGGCAGGAGGCTGTCAGATGCACACCTGTCCTCAGCAGGGCCGGGTGGCAGGGCCCTCAGGACCCACCCACAGTCTGACGTCAGACCTGGAGTCCCTGCATGCCAGGGGTCTGTCTCTGTTTCTTCCCTGAACCGTGCCCCAACCAACAGTCAGGGCCCAGCGAGTACAGAGGCCTGTGGGAGGAAGGTGGGCCTAGGACCCCCAGACAGCACCAACTCCAGCTGAGGGAGTGGGCCAGCCTGCCCCACACTCATACCAGAAGCCCTCCCGGAGCCAGCTGCCTGTTTCCCCATCCTGAATCCCCCCCCCCCCCCCCCCTGGCCGGACCGTTTCTGACCTCACTAGGCCTCCATGCACCCGTGCCACAGGGGACTGGGTGACTGACGCAGATGGGGTGGGGTAAAAGTCCAGCCGCAGGTCCGTGACAGGCAGCGTGGGCTTCCATTTTTTCAGCACCCATGCTGAGGGAGAGCTGGGCAGCTCGAGGGAGGCCGAGGCACAGGGCCCTGCTCCCTCTGGGGGTCCAAACCCTGAGCCGCCATTGTGCTCAGAAAATGACCAAGTCACTAGCACTCTGGATACCTGCCCTAGTGCCCTCCCTGATGTGGCTGAGTAAGCAAAATCCTTTGAAAAGCCACTGTGTGTGATCTGAGCACACACTCCTGTGCACTGGCTGCCTGTCATGGCTCAGGTCTGCCCCAGGGGAAAGCGCTGTTTGTACCTGCAAAGCACGAGGACCCTCTGCCAGCCCCTGGTGTTGGGTAGCAGCAGCAGATGGAAGAATGAGGCTGGGCGCTTCTCCTGGGCACATTGCTGAGTAAGACCCATGCTGTGCTGTGTGTAAACACAGCCCCCGCACCACCCCTGGGCGCCGCCTGCAGGACCCTTCCCGGCGCCATGACCGTACAACGTGCCGGATGGACATCAGGGCTGCCCATACATGGTCACCCTGGAGCGAGGAGGAAGCTGGGAGGGAGGGTGTCTGGGCTGTGGATGCTGTGGTTTCACACAGAAACGGCTCGCTTACATTCCCTGGGCATGAACCCACCGCCCACCACAGTGCTGGAGGAAGCCTTACACAGGAGGCAAATGCGCGCGCCCACCCTGGACGGCTGCTCCATGATGCAGTGTTGTGCGTTTGCAGCCCTGGTCTGCCCCAGATGCCTGGGTGGGCCCGCACATCTCACATGATGTGGCTTTTGTAATCATTCCCTTCCATGTCACAGAAGCGGCTCCAGGTGACTCGCCCAGGTGACAGGCAGGTAACAGCCGGGAGGTGTTGGCACCAGGAGGCCCAGCTGCTCCGAAGCCAGCTCAGTGGAGGCAGGAGGTTCCTGCTTTTCGAGAGTGCAGTGGGTCTTCACTTACTCGTGGCCTTTGAAGTACAGGATCAGAGTTAGGTGACAAGAGAATGTCTGTGCGGTGTTGTCCATGGAGTGCCCACAGCCGCCTGCAGCAGGTGCAGCCTGGGGTGGGGGAGGGGAGGAGGACCTTTGCAACTTGCTGCGGCACCACGTCTGAAGTTTGATTTATTTTGAAATGACTGTCTACACTTGTCACAGGAAGTCCAGTGAGATGATTCCCATGTGGGGAGGACAATCCCTTCAGCATCGAGCAGCGGTCCCAGAAACCCCCTTTCCTGGCCTCAGGGCACCAGGACGGGTGCAGGGCACATGGCCAGAGCCAGGTGAGGAGGGGAGGGTGGGCTGGGGCCCCAGGCTCAGGGTCCACAGAGTCATGTGAGCCTTGAGGTGTCCCCAGCACTTTCCGCTCCCATGGAGCCTGGACAGACTTGACCCCATGGCTACACAGGGGCAGACATCCTGGAAACTCAGGAATAAATAACTGCCATTTTAGGGAGCACGCAGATGCTGTGTTTCAAACATGTGTCCAAGCAGCCCCGCGGGGAGGGCGGGGCCTCGCTTTGCCTACTGCAAGCTGAGTGGGACTGCGGGCTGGATAGAGGACAGGGGACCAGGTGGACCCAAAGTGTGTTTTGAAGGTGGCACTGGCTAGACTTCCTGAAGGAATAGGGGGGAGGGACAGCACCCAGGCTGGCAGGGAGAGGGGGGAACAGACAGGTGGCGACACCCCAAGGTGGGGAAGACAAAAGCAGCAGGTCGGGGGTGGATTTTGACACCTATTATGGACATTCTCAAAGTGCCTGCCAGGTGACATCTCGTGGGTGTGCATCCATGCCTGGTGCTATGGGGGGCTGCCAGTCTGAGACTGCCAGTCTGAGATCCATCTGGGTCTCTGGCTCAGCAGTGGGATCTGAAGCCCCAAACCAGCTGGGGTCACCTGGGTGGAGTGGTGCAGCCTGAAACCGGCCAAGTAGGAGAGGACTGCAGGGCTGGGCAGTGTGACATCTACAGGTGTGAAGGCAGGTGTTGGGGGAGATGTGTGGGCAGGTGCAAAGGCAGGTGTGGGGGCAGGTGTGGGGGCAGGTGTGGGGGCAGGTGCAGGGGAGGTGTGGGGGCAGATGCGAGGGCAAGTGTGGGGGGCAGGTGTGGGGGGCAGGTGTGAGGGCAGTTGTGGGGGCAGGTGCAGGGGCAAGTATGGGGGGCAGTTGTGGGGGCAGGTGCAGGGGCAGGTGTGAGGGCAGGTGTGAGGGCAGTTGTGGGGGCAGGTGCGGGGGCAAGTATGGGGGGCACTTGTGAGGGCTGCACCAGGAGCCTTCCCAACCCAGGACAATGAGCAAGCACAGTAAGAACTGGAGATGAATGAGTCAGAGCTGACAAGGAGAGGGCAGGCCAGCATCACAGACCCCCTGGAGAGTGTCCAGGGGAGTCACAGAGGAGGTACAGGTGGTGCAGCTCCCCCCACGGCTCCCATCTTCTGAGTCCAAACTGGGAGTGCCAGGAATCCTCACCCTTAGCCCCCGTCAGGAGGCAACCAGGGGGTGTATCCTGACTTTGGTCACTGTCTGACTGGGGAGACACCAGGGCTGACCCTTGGACTGAGGTGAGACTTCTTAATTGCCCCCAGCGGGAGAAGGGCATGGAGCCCTAGGAAGGAGAGAAGGAAGAAGGAAAGGAAGGAAAAGAGAAAAAAGGAAAGAGAAAAGAGAGAGAGAATGGACTTCAGCAGACAAAGAACCCGGCCAGCAATAAAACAAAACCCAGAGAAGAAGGAAGTTCCCCAGGAGGAATTTGGGCACTGGGTCAACTTGATAGGGACAAGGTGCAATGGAAGCCACATTGATGAGATGAAGATGAGATGAGCCCATTCATCTCAGCAGCCAGTGGCAGAGAGGTAGACCGCAGAACTCCAGAAGCGAGTGGAGAGCCCACACGCCATACAATTATGACTCAATGAACCCAAGCCAGGAGGAACAGGGGAGGCATGGCTGAAACCGGATTACCAACACAGACAGCCAGCTCTGACCAGCACAGCGAAGGCACAACAAGATCCAGGCATCAGAGGAAGGGTGGAGGATACTTTCACTGGAGGATTGCTTGTGCCCCTGGGTAGAAGCCTCAACCAGTTTTTGGTATTTAAAATATATTTGAAGCCGGGTATAGTGGCTCATGCCTGTAATCCCAGCACTTTGGGAGGCTGAGGTGGGCGGATCACCTGAGGTCAGGAGTTCAACACCAGCCTGACCAACATGGTGAAACCCCGTCTCTACTAAAAATACAAAAATTAGCTGGGTGTGGTGGTGTGTGCCTGTAATCCCAGCTACTGGGGAGGCTGAGGCAGGAGAATCGCTTGAACCTGGGAGGTGGAGGTTGCAGTGAGCTGAAATATCATGCCACTGCACTCCAGCCTGGGTGACAGAGCTAGACACTCTGTCTCTTTCTCTGCCTCTCTCTCTCTCTCTCTCTCTATATATATATATACACACACACACACACACATATATATGTATATTTGAAAAGTATTTAGATATGTGATGACAAGCAAAGAAAGAACTGTGCACAGAGTCTCAGGAAAACAAGACGCAGGATGCCTTCCACCTAGATATGGATCCTACTCTATCTCCTGAGCTGAGGGTAAAGAAGATTCCACAGGTGCCCAAGACAGAACCAGTGAGTCACCACGAAGGGGGTGAAGTGAGCTGGCTGCAGATTTTCTGCAATGAACTAAGCACCAGAGGATGAGGGTCCCGTGCTGATCAAGTTCTAACGGGAAAAAATGAGGTCTAGGATTATTATACCCAGCCAAAATGTCATTCGAGTCTGGAGACACAGGGGTGATGTCCTCCAATGCAAAGGAATGTGACAGAACGCGGCACCAATGCAGACGCCCTTGTTGGGAGAAAAACCACCACAGCCACCTCAAACATGAAATGAAGCTGCTAAAAGAAATACCCAAGAGAATTCCAGCATGAAGAGGCCGTATGAAAGGGTGGGTGGGCAGTGGGAAACCCACTGAGGTGGCTACGGAGCATTAGAGAATTACGCAAAATATGGTTGTAGAACAGGTAAGCGGCCCGGTGCGGTGGCTCAAGCCTGTAATCCCAGCACTTTGGGAGGCCGAGATGGGTGGATCACGAGGTCAGGAGATCGAGACCATCCTGGCTAACACGGTGAAACCCCGTCTCTACTAAAAAAAATACAAAAAGCTAGCCGGGCGAGGTGGCGGGCGCCTGTAGTCCCAGCTACTCGGAGGCTGAGGCAGGAGAATGGCGTAAACCCGGGAGGCGGAGCTTGCAGTGAGCTGAGATCCAGCCACTGCGCTCCAGCCTGGGCAACAGAGCGAGACTCCGTCTCAAAAAAAAAAAAAAAAAAAAAAAAAAAGAATAGGTAAGCATTTAAACCTTGGTGGAGTAAAAACAATGATACAATTAGTAACATTGTGGGTATGCAGGACACTGTGATCCGAAATGAAGACATGCCAGGTGACTGAGATTCTAATGCAAGCTGCACTGAGAGACCCATCCCCAAAGAATGACTGACTCCAGGGCAGAGAAGGTTCGAGAGTGTGGAAAATCTAGTTTTGCTAGAGAACAAGGAAGTTGCAAAGAGGAATGGGGTCATGTCCAAGGGTACAGAAGCCAGTGGGAAGGGCTCCCATTGGTCAGAGTAGAGGCAGTGGGATTTCAGAGAGGACAATGATTTAGACATGGTGCGTAGGCTTCCTGCTGCTGTGGTTATAAATGACCACAAATTCAATTGCTAAACCGCACTTTTTTCTTTTTTTTTTTTTTACCTTGAGACAGGATCTCACTTTGTTGCCCAGGCTGGAGTGCAGTGGCATGAACATAGCTCACTGCAGCCTGGACCTCCTGGGCTCAAGTGATCCTCCTGCCTCAGCCTCCCAAGTAGCTGGGACTACAGGCATACACCACCATGCTCGACTAATTTTTGTAATTTTTTGTAGAGACGGGGTTTCGCCATGTTGCCCAGGCTGGTCGGCCTGCCTCGGCCTCGCAAAGTGCTAAGCTTTTAGGTGTGAGCCACCACACCCAGCCAACACAGAAGTTTTAAGCACATAGTCCTGGAGGTCAGAAATCCCAAGCCCAAAGTGCCAGCAGGGCTGGCTCCTTCTGGAGCCCCAAGAAGGAGTCCATTTCCTTGCCTTTCCCAGCTTCCAGTGACACCCTTCCCGGCTAGGTCCCTCCTCCCACTGCTCTGTCCTTGCTTGCGCCGCTCATCTCCTTCTTCAGCGACTCTGAGCCTCTGCCTCCCTCCCTTAGGAATCTGTGATGATCTTGGCTCACCCAGATCATGCACTGTAATTACCCATCTTCAAGGCCCTCCACTTAATCACATCTGCTAATCCCCCTCGCCGCATGTGGTCCCCCTCACCACACGTGGTAACGTAGTCACGGGTTTCTGGGATCAGGACATGGACATCTTCAGGCGAGCATTATTTGGCCACCACACATGGCAGGTCCGCGGAACTCCATGGCTCCGCACCTGATGCTCTGAATGGGGAGTCAGGGAACGCCTCTCCTTGTCACCACTAGAGGTTGCAATTCAACACTGCTTTACTGTGAAAATCTGTCATTAAAGAGAAAGGATCGAGGGTGTTTCCAGCAGGAATTATATTTGGGGGTACACAGCTCCCATGGATGAAGGGCCAGCACAGGGCAGAGGAGAATGTGGGTAATGCTGATGGAGGGAGGAAGAGAAAAAGGCGGCCAGTACCTCCCAGGCCCCAGCGGAAGGATGGACTTGGGCGTGGGCCTTCAGAGGGGGCCAGGAGCCACAGAGGAGGCACTGGGTGCTCGCAAAGCCACAGGCCACCTTGAGGTGACCTGGGGAAGTTCCTGCCCAGTGGTGGGGTTGGGCTGGCCCCAGCAGGTCCAGTGGGCCATCTTTGACACGGGCAACCAGGATCCGAGGCCACACGCAGACACCAAGGGCACCTGCAACATTTTCGAGCCTCCATCAAGTAAGCTCTTCTAACGGTCCTGCAGACCCAACTTCCACTTTGCAAAAAATACTGGAGGCAGAAGAACAAGCTGAACCACCCACAGAGAGGCCACTGGACACGTGCAGATGGTGAAACCTTCTGCAGGACGAGAGGCCTGGTGTACGTGCTACCTCTGTTGCGTAACGAACCACCACCAGCCTGGAAGCTTACAGCAGCACCCACTTACCACTTCTCAGTTCTGCAGGGTAGAAGTCAGCGCACAGCTGAGCTTGGTTTTCTGCCGAGGGTCCCATGAGGCTGAGATCCAGGCATCCGCAGGGCTGGGCCCGCATCTGGAGCTCAGCGGGAATCTGCCCCCAGGCTCATTCCTGCCATCTGCAGAATCCCCTCCTGCACTTGTGGGACAGAGGACCCCCTTTCTTGCTGGCTGCCAGCAGAAGGTTGTTCTCAGCTCCCGAGGGCCGCCTCCTTCCTTGGTGTATGCCCTCATCTCTAAAGCAAGCACGGATGTGTTCAGTTCCCTGCTGCCTCCAGTCACTTCACCTCTTCCACTGCCAGCCAGAGGAAATGCTGCTTTCAGAGGGCACGTGTGAGTAGACGCAGCCTACTCGGAAAATCGCCCTTTGATTAATTCAAATTCAACGGATCAGCAAACTTAATTATATCTCCTGTGTATACCTGTCTCCCCATTCCTCCTTCGTATAAGGAGGGGTCTTAGTCCTGTTGAATTAGGACCCGACCGAATGACCTCATTTCACCTTAATTGCTTCTAAAGAACCAATTTCCAAATACAGTCATATTCTGAGGTACCATGGGTTGCAGCTTTGATATATAAATCTTGGGGGACACAATTCAATCCCGAACACCACGTCACGTGACAATCCTGGTGCGATGTCTCAGATTCACAATCCCGGGGGTAGGGTGGGAAATCCTGGGGGACCCGCCTGGTGGGAGCTGCTCCAGATTAAAAAGGGGTTTATGAATCATCATAACCAGACCTGACACAACATTCCTGGATTGAACACACCAGCTGGTGAGGACATGCCAGGGCCGCTGGGGAGATGTCTCTCCAAGATGGACTTGGACTGCCCCTCTCCCAGGACCCCTGCCCGGCCCTCTCCCCTTCCCAGCCCGTGGCTGTGGCCCTCGCTCTCCGGCCCCCGGCACTCTGCCCCTCTGTGGGCGTGGTCTTGGCCTCCCTGAGTTGTGGGGAGACGCCTCCCCCTTCCTTTTCCCCTGGCACAGGGCGTGAGTCTTGGGAGACCTAATTAGGGCCTTGTGAAATCTGGGCTTCCCAGGCAGGCCGTGGGTGGCTGCTACATCCTCAGTGAGGCTATGGGGGTCTCACTTCCCAAGGAGGGGCCTGGGGGTGGCTTGGCCGCTGGCTGTTTTCTGCCCCACATAGACACCAGGTGAGTCTGCCCCGATGTTCTCCCTCCAAACAACGATGGGATTTCCCGGTGTCAGGATGTCCTGGGGCTGCCATAACAAAGGACCACAGCGGGGGGCTTGAAGCAACAGTTCTGGAGGCCAGCGTTGGACATCAGTGTCCCTGGGCTGGAGTCCAGTGTCACAAGGCTGCGCTTCCTTGGGGAGGCCCTAGGGAAGGTCCTTTCTGCCTCCTCCTTCTGGGAACTCCAGGCACCCCTTGGCAGTGGCCGCATCACTCCGGTCTCTGCCCCCACCTTCCCACGGCCATCTCCTTCCGCCTGTGTTCATCTTTTTCTTTTCTGAGTTTTCTTAAGGCAAGCTTGTTTTTGTAGTAAAATATGCATAACACAAACATTACCATTTTAACCCGCTTTGCCGCCCTCCTTTAAGGATCTCGTGACTGCGTTTTGGGCCAGGATGGCCTCCCTCCTGCAACATCTTTCCCTCACTGGCCTCTTTCGAGCCCGCACAGCAGGTCCCAAGCCCCCACAGCTGTGGCTCCTGGGTGGTGGCAGGGAGGCTGCTGCCCACCAACCCCTCTTCCTCCCCAGACCCCTATCGCCCAGGCGGTTCCTCCTGCCAGAGCTGGGCTCCCAGGCGGGTGGGACAGGGCCTCTTTTCCAGCATTTCTGCTTTCCAGCATATATTCCATCAACTTAGGACACGCCCAGGCACATCGCCCAGTAAAAAGACGGGGCTGTGTTGGAAACAGACTCCGTCCGTCTGGACCTGGCTGAGGGTCCCAAACCCAGCAAGAGCAGCCACAGCCCCACGTGGGAACCTCCTTAGTGGCCCCTGGGGCCCCCCTGGCTTTAGTGCTGCCCCAGAGTGACCCCTGCACCCAGTGTCCGGGGCTCAATACCGTAAACTGAGTGCCCCAAACTACAGAGATCTCCTCTCCGTTCTGGAGACCAGAGTCCAAAATCCTGGTGCCGGCAGGTCCACCCTCCCCCGCAGGCGTAGGGGGTCCTCCGCCATCTCCAGCTCCTGGTGGTCCTGGGCTCGCGGCAGCGTCACTCTGACCTCTGCGTCTGTCCCTGCGTGGCTTCTCTGTGTCTCTAGGTTTGTTCCTTCTCCTCCTATAAGGACACCAGTCAGTGGATCTGGACCCACCCTCAGTCCCAAATGGCCTCACCTTGAGATCCTCAATTAATCACATCTACAAAGACGCAGTTTCTACATAAGCCACATTCTGGGGTTCTGGGAGGACAGGAATCTTTCGGAGGCCCTGTTCAAACACGACAGGGGGCCTGGAGTACTCTCCACAGACCCTCCTCCTGAGGGGCCCCCAGGCAGCTGTGCGGCCCTCGACAGGCCCCGCCCTTCTTAGGACTCCATTTTCCTGTCTCTGCAGGGAGGGGGTTGGGCCATTGAGCCACCAAGGGATCCTGGGCTGGGTTTGTCATGTGTCCACCACATGACCCCCATGCAGCTGCCTCCTGGGAGGGGCAGGGACAGTCCCCCCGATCCTGATTACCCTCAGGATCACACATGGGAGCCCAGGGGTGCCCCCTCTCATGGGGGGATGGCCCTGTCCAATCTGTTGTCTGCTGGAGGGAAGGTTCAGGGTCATCCTTGAAGCCAGGGATGGGGGTCCCATCTGTGCCTGCAGGAGCCCAGGCTCTGGCTGGGCAGAGGAAGCTCCAATCCAGATGGGTGGCCGGGACCTGCAGGTCGGGCCTCTCAGGGCAGCCCAGCCCGGTGCAGGGAGCCTCATACTCTCTCTTCTCAGCCCAGCCGACCCGGCAGGAGCTAGGGATCCCGATGAAATACACGACACACCTGGTGAGGTTTCAATGTCAGATGAAAAATAATCGTCTTCAGTGTAAGCACGCCCCTGATATTGGATGGGATACACTTCCACTGGACTGTTTATCTGACAGTCATATTTAACCCGGCATCCTGTGTTTGTATTTGCTGAATCTGGTGCCTACGGCAGACACTCAACTCGACCTCTGTTGTATGACTGAATGAATGAATGACTGCATACGTGGAGGAAGGAACAGGCAGACCGGCCACGCCCCTTACCGAGCACCAGCCTGCCTGGATCCTGCAGGCGAGGACCTGGTTCTCCAGCCCCCACAAGGCTGTGCCTGCCCCTGTTGGCCTGTGCTTCCCTGGGCGCTGCCTTCACTCTTGTTTGAGGATCGGGGGCTCAGGATGGGAGTGCACGCGGGGCCTGTTGTCTCTACCGGCCCACGGCTGCCCCCACCTGTGCAGATGGTACCCCTTGAACCACCCCCAGCCTGGCCTCCGGGGATGAAGAGCACCCCTCCCATAGGGAGGACACGAAGTTGAGGCCCCTGGAGGCCTGGCCCCGAGGCTTCCCTGGACTTCGCGGCCCTTGGTGCCCTCCCCCCGTGCCTCTTGAGCCTCTGAGCCTGGATCCCACAGTCAGCTCTTATTCAGGGGCCCACGATGGACAAAATCTCAGAGGGGAAAGCAGGAGCGCTGGGGGGAGGGCTTGGAGCTTCCCGGGGCCCCTTAGGAAAACCTGCAGAGAAAGAGACAGGCTCAGCGCGAAGGTGGCAGGGATACCTGGGCCTCCCCAGCCCACAGCACCCTCAGGAGAGCAGACGCTGGTCTGGGACAGGGCTGCCCTGAGCCATGGCTCTCAGACTGGATGGAGGAGGGGGTGTCTAAGGACATGAGGCACTTGTGCTGGGCCGGGGACAGCCAGACGCCAGGCCTGTAAGCCCCGAGGGGTGGCCCGGCACTGAAGGCCATGATGCCCTGATGGACTTGCCGGACTGGCAGGATCATCAGTAACAAGGTCCCTGGGACAGGGCACTTCCCAGGACAGCCCTAGATGCTCCAGACACCCATCAGGAGAGCCAGGGACCCTTCCTACTGACAGGGCTCTGAGGCCTGCTGGAGGCAGCAGGCCCCGTGTAGACACAGACATGCAGCAGACCTGCGGGCACGGGGCGGTCGGTCGCACAGGCACAAAATGCCCCTTCGGGAGCCGCACGCTCACGTGGTGCACAAGAACGTCCTGCCAGGGAGCAGCAGCCTCTCTGCCCCGCCTGCCACCCTGCAGAGCCCAGCCTCGGGCAATGGCAGTGGATGCCGTCGCCGGCCCCGTTCATGCCGGCGGTGCTCCGTGCTGACCCCAAGATGGACGATACCTCCTAGAACA
This sequence comes from Piliocolobus tephrosceles, assembly GCF_002776525.5. Lineage (NCBI taxonomy): Eukaryota > Metazoa > Chordata > Mammalia > Primates > Cercopithecidae > Piliocolobus > Piliocolobus tephrosceles. Next base: position 2,690,004 of record NC_045447.1, read on the forward strand.
GGATGCAGGACAATTTCTAGGTACAGCTGGAACTCCTGACACCCCACCAACGCTTTTGCTTTTCCGACCTGGTGGAGGGGTGACAGGTCACGGGACAGCTCACCCACCCTGCCAGGCCTCTGCGGTGCTGCCCTGCAGGCAAGCTCTGCAGTCCTCAGCTTCCTGCGCTCTGCAAGTGCACCGCCTTGGAGAGCCACGCCCGTCACTGAGTGCTGGGGAGGCACAAGCAGCGTGGCCTCGGCCTTCACTCACACAGTGGCCCGAGGCTAGCGGGGGACAGCAGGGAAGGACCTGACCAGCGCTGGGGAGGAGAGGGAAGCTGCACGCAGGAGGCTGTCTCCAGGGACCTGGCAGATGCCCTTGAAGTTTAAGGAATTTGAAATGAAAGTGCAACTTAACACCCGGGAGGGTTTCCCACGAAGTCTTTTGCAGCGTCCCCTTCTTTCCCTCCAAGCCTGCTCCAGACTGACTTGCGCCCCCTCACCATCCCCTTGTTGAAGCCCCCACCCCTGAGCGGACGGTATTTAGAGACAGGTCCTTCGGGAGGCGATTAGGCTTAGACGAGGTCATGAGAGTGGGGCCTCGGGATGGGATCAGTGCCCCATAAGAGAGCAGAGAGCCTGCGTTCTCCGCCCCAAGGGCGCAGCGAGAAGATGTTATATGCAAGCCTGGGACCTGCTCTCACCGGGAGCCCTGTCTGCCGGCCGGCACCTTGGTCCTGGACTTCCAGCCTCCAGAACTGAGAAATAAATCTCTATTGCTGAGGCAGCCGGGTCTGTGGTGCTTTTCCATAGCAGCTGGGAAGACTGAGACGAGGCGTAAACACACTTACACCCATTCCCTTTCAGCTGGACGCGCCGGATGATGCAAACGGAACATTGGAGGGAGCGCACTGGGAATTACAACCTGAAGCCTAAACGGATGGCGGCTTCCTGACGCGGAGGATGCCAGCCCCCTCCCACTGGGCATCTGTGTTCTGTTTTACACCAATTCGGGAGGAATTTCATTTTGTGTCACGCCGCACATGAGTCCCTGGGACATGGGCTTGGTGACGAAGCCGTGTGCCCCGTTGTGCCAGCCCCAGGGGTGGGATAAGGGATGCAGCCCCCCGGGGACGTGGGATTTGCCCTCTCAAGGGTCTCCCTGGATATTCCTGGGCTATGGTTGGAGGAGTCAGAGTCCCCCGCTTAAGTCATAAAGATGCAAAGGCACTGTCCGACTTGCTGCCTTGTTCCTGAGGACTGAGCCAGCCCTGGGCCCAGGGGTATCACAGAACCTCCTCCACGCCTCCGCAGGCAGGTGATGCCCACAAGACACGGCTGGAGGCGACCCAAGCCCCTGGAACCCACGGTCGGAGGGAGGGACAGGGCTAGGAGGAAGGTGCAGCCCACCCCAGGAGCCACAGTCTCCACAGCAGAGGCGTCACCTTCCCCCACCCTGACTCAGGCCCACCTTCCAGGACCCTGCTTCCTGGTAGGGAGCCCAGGGGACAAGGGTGAGCAGGCCTGGCCTCCAGCCCTGTCCACAGTCGAGTGGGGGGACACAGGCAAACCAACCCTGAGCTGGAAAGGGACTGGAAACATGACAGGCATTTCCCTCATTCAGGACACCGTAAAGCACGTGGAACCTGCCAGAACTCTTGGAAACCATCCCCAGCTTTTCCTGCTCCAATAAACCAGACCTTGACTCAATCATGCAGGTGGCAGACCAAGGGGGTCCAGGAAAGACAGACGGGCGGCCCCCCGGCTCTGGGAATGGCTCCTGGTATGCGCATGGCCGGCACCCTCCCCCGGCCAGGAGACCCCAGCCTTCCTGGGCCCCACCGGCCTGGCCAAGGCTGTTTCTCAGGCCGGCCGTGTCCTCCCAAGCCTGTGGGTGTTTACTCTGGAAAGGGCCCCAGGACGAAAAGGGCCAGGGACAGGACTGGGATCCCACCGGGCCCTTCCCTGCCCTATCAGTACGCCTGCACACAGCAGGATGGCCCTGGACAGAATGTTAGATATAACCTCCTCCACTCCGCCACCCTGGAGGCTGAGCAGGCTGGCGTTTCCCTGAGCTCAGCAGCTCTGGGCAGGAGGCACGCCAGGGGGCTGGTGCTGGAGCCGGTGCTGGAGCGGAGTGGCTTTGAGACTGGGGCCGGCCCAGCAGCTCAGGCCCAGAGTGTTTTGGGCCACTTCAGCCACTTCTGGGGGTCCCCCAGTCCAGGGGTCACGCTTCCCAAACCCAGCTCCAGGCCTCTCCCACCGCAGCCCTCACCCTGCATGGCTCCCTGACTCCTCCTCGAACCTTCACTGCCCCTAAACCACCACTGCCCCCTGGGCTCGGCCTTGTGTCCCCCATGCCCCACCCTCCCCTTTGGATCAGGCCTGGCCACACCCTTCCTCCTGACTGTTCTCCTCTGTTTCAAAGCTCCAGCTACACCTGAGTCTGTTACATGGGGACCTGGGGCCCTAAGGCAGGCACAGCCCAGACCCAGCTTCCCCAGAGCACCCCCGAAGGAAAGCTGACCTATGCCCCAGGTCCTGCCCAGGCCACTCATACCTTCACGCAGAAACTTTGGGCTCAGTGCCCTTCAGGGAGCTGGGTCTGGCTCCGGGGCCCAGATATGCCTTCTCAGCTCAAGGTCTCCGAGTGGCCTTCAGAGAGCAGGCGGGGGTCGGGGTGCAGGCAGGACCCCCGCCCCTGGCCCCCGGAGAAGCGGAGCAAAGCTCCCTCCGGAGAAAGGCTGACAGGGCCTCCTGCTTCTTCAGCAGGGGCTGGGCTGGTGGGTGAGGGCAGGATGATAGGGGTGGGGAGGGGACAGAAAGAGATGATGGAGCCGGGAGGGCTGGGCAGCAGGAGGGCACTTACGCAATCCCAGGTTCTTTGCAGGAGGATGATTCTAGGAGGCCCTCAGCACACCCAGCCACCCGGGGCTCAGGCACTTCCCCGACCAGCTGGGAAATTGTTCAGTTATTAAGGATGACAGATGAGTGCTGGGAGGGCGGGGCTGTTCCTAGAGACATCCTCACCTCAACTGCTTCTGCTTGGAGGCCTGGTGGGGCCTTCACCCTGTGAGAGGAGCCTCTCTTTGTCTCCAACCACCCTGTCCCTGTGGGGCAGCCGGATTCACTGTGGGGTAGGGTCGGGTGAATGGAAGGGGTGCATCCAGCAGGGCCAGGGCTGCCCCCTCCTTCTGCACCCATCCCTGCTCCTGTGAGGCCACCGCCGGGTCCCTGCTGGACCTGCCTGGCTGGTCCACAGTTGCTGCCTGTGGGGCCGGCAGGGGCCCATCCTCCACGCAGGCCTGCTGCCCCGTGTTCCCAGCAATGCCGGGCCCTGTTTGTGGTCCACTTCTCAGCTTGTTGTGTGAAAAAATATTTGGTGTTGCTCAACTCCAGAGAACCAAGTCAAGTTCCGTTCTCTGTTGTCCGAGGAGCTAAGGAAACAGCCTGGTCAGGCCCCTCTGGGGCAGTGTTCTGACCCTGGGAGGCCTGCACTCAGGCTGGCCTTTCTGCGGCAAGGGGGCTGCTCCCTTCCCAGGTGACCCTGGTGCCTGGGCCCCACAGTGAGGGGTGCTGGGCTCAGCCTGGGGTGGCCCAGGGAGCCAAGGCAGTGGCCCTGGCCATGCACAGGGACGAAGCTTCCTCTTGCCTGCTGGGAGCCTCAGCCAGTGGGCAGGGCCTTCCTGACACCTCTCATGTCCTGCCTGGCCTGTGCTTAGTGCCTGGGAGTGTCGGCGACCCCGATGTCGCCTCCAGTGGTGGCTTCAGTGGCCCTGGTGGGCTGGGTCCTGGTGCAGCATGGCGGGGGGGCAGCGTCTGTCCCACCCCTCCCCACTGGGACTCCTTGTCTGGAATCTGCCCCTTTGGAGATGGGCCTGTGGTGTGACGGCCCCAAGTGTCCCCAAAGCATGCGTCCCCCGACATACACAGCATCTTCCCGAGCCTCAGTGCAGGGCAGGATGGAAGCTGCACCTCCACCGCCACAGACCGGGGTCTGCACAAGATGCCCCGGGCCCAGCTCGGGGGCACCGCCAGGATCCAAGCCCTCAGGCAGCCCCTGTCCCGCTGGCTCCTCAAGCTGCCCTTTGGGGGCTGTTAACCCCTCTTCAGAAGAAGAGCCCAAGTCTGTGTCCTCCAAGGGCCATGATGCTCACTTAGGCTTCTGGGATACTCTCAAGAGCTGGCTCTGGCTGGGAGGGCCAGGGCCTCCATTAGCTGCCCCCAGGCTCCCAGGCAGAGGGGCAGCGAGACTCTCAGCGTGGCTCAAGGGGCTCAAGAGCCCGGGCCCAGGTGGACTGAGGCTGAATGCCGCTCCCCGGGAGCACCCAAGACACCGTCTGGTAGGCAGTGGTGAGGGTCTACCCAGGACCTCATCAGTGAGCTCCCAACTCTGCCCACTTCCCCCACCGGGCGGTACCAACAGACTGGGTCATCCCCCCTGGGGGCGGCCTGCCCAGCAGTACAGCCTCCTCTGCCCACGTGGCCAGCCAGGCTCTTCCCTGCCCAAGGCCACAGGCAATGGAGGCTGTGGTGACTCACTGCCAGAGGCTCTACTCCCCAGGCGAACAGGAAGCCCAAGTCCTGCCCGCCCACCTGCTCGCTCACAGCCTGCCAGGGGTTGGCAGCAGCACCCGCTCCCCTCACAGAGCCTGCCCCGGGGTGGAAACAGGGAGGGCGTGAGGGGTGCCGGTCTGTGCTGAGCCCCCACATTGCACCTGCCCTGTGCTGGTAGTTGGGTCTCCCTGCACCCCCAGCCTCTTCCTCGGTGCAGAGAGAGGCCAAGCGGCACTTCCACCTTACCCAGACCTGAGACACCCCCGTGGCAAAGGCCACACCACGATGGTTCCTCAGGGGCCCGGGCGGAATCTCTGCTGCCATGTCTGGGCATACCAGCCCTTCCATCCGCAGCCCAGGACCCCATCCCAGCGTCCCCTCCCCTCCACCTAAGGGCTCTCTTGCCCAGAGCTGGCAGGCAGGTCTTGCTGGGCTCAGCCCTCCCAGGCCTGGGCCCCCATGGCCTCCAGACCCCCACCTGCGCTCTGTCCTGCATTCAGATAAGCACGTCCTCCCACCTCACACAGCCCCTGTGAGTCACTGCAGTACACATGAAGGGGGTCCCACCAGGCCAGGCAGACGACCCCCCTGTCTCCACTCCAGGAGGGGGAAGGCACAGGCACTGGGGATGCGGAGAAAGATGATGAGAGATGGGGTGGGTTCTAATGGCAGGTAGAGCCATCAGATCCCACCTGAAGCACCCGGAAGGGTCCTCCAAGCGGCCGAACCCCTCCTCCCGGTCAGCTTGGGTTTTTCCACAGAGCCAGGGGCCGGGGTCCCCACGTGTGTGTCCTTATGGAGAGGGGAGGGCTTGGGTGACCTCAGGACCCTTGACAGCATCCTGATTTCCCTCATTGCTGCCCACCCATTCCAGCACCGGGGGTCATGAGAGAGGCCAGGCCAGACTCACCCAACCCTGCCATGGAGGCCGAAGCAGGCACCTTTGGGCAAACAAGGTTTGAGAGAAGAAAAACCCTTCAGGCCGGGCTCCCTGAGCTGCCTTCGAGAGGAGAGGCCCCAGGCTGCTGCTGAGACCAAGGAGCTACCATTCCTGGGTGGGGGAAGTGGGGGCTCCTCAGGCTCCCAGGCCTCTAGGGTACCCTCTCCTACATCCAGTTGAGGCAGTTTCTCAGGAAGGCCTGAGTCCATGTGAGGAATGAGTTCAGCTGTGCAGGGGGCAGCTGGCGAGTTGGCAGGTGACTCAGGCAGGAGCCCCCAACTCACTTGCCCCTGAGTCCCCAGAAGGCTGCCCACTCCTGTACTGTGCCCAGTCAGCCTCACCAGCCCCCGCAGCCTCCACGGGGAGCCGGACAGAGCTGCCGGGAACTGGGCTGGAGACCAGCCGACCAGCAGACCCCCACCTTCCGGATCTCGTGCTGTCCAAGGCCACCATCTCTACCAGGGCCAGGTTTCCTCTCAGGGATGAGAAGTGGGAACTACTCTCAGAAGGAAGCTAAGTCCCCTCCTTGTCCCGTGCTATAGACACCAACACCAAAGAGCCAGGTCCCCTCCCCTCCTGTCGTATAGACCGAACACCACAGGGCCAGGTCCCCTCCCCTCCCATCCTATAGACACCAACACCACAGGGCCAGGTCCCCTCCCCTCCCATCCTATAGACCGAACACCACAGGGCCAGGTCCTCTCCCCTCCTGTCGTATAGACACCAACACCACAGGGCCAGGTCCCCTCCCCTCCTGTCGTATAGACTGAACACCACAGGGCCAGGTCCCCTCCCCTCCTGTCGTATAGACCGAACACCACAGGGCCAGGTCCTCTCCCCTCCTGTCGTATAGACTGAACACCACAGGGCCAGGTCCCCTCCCCTCCTGTCGTATAGACTGAACACCACAGGGCCAGGTCCCCTCCCCTCCCATCCTACAGACCGAACACCACAGGGCCAGGTCCCCTCCCCTCCCATCCTACAGACCGAACACCACAGGGCCAGGTCCCTTCCCCTCCTGTCCTATAGACGCCAACACCAGAGGGCGTGGTCCCCTCCCTCCTGTGCTATAGACACCAACACCACAGGGCCAGGTCCCCTCCTGTCCTTCACACACGAGGAAAGGTATGCAGCACAGCATCTCTGAGGCCATCTTGAGGGACAGCGCCACAGGACAGGTACGGTGACCACATAGCCCTGATGCTCTACACCCCTGGCCACTCTCCCTCCAGTAGAAACTTACTGTATACTTCATTTCCAACCAGAGAGAGCAGGGCACTTGTGGGGTGGCACAGATGCCCTGTACCCCATGGGCCTTTCCTGGAGAGGACCCACAGCAAAGCACCAGCTAGCACATCCACAGCCACACACATCCGGCGGTCCACCCCCTAACACCATTGGCACACAACCCATGCAGCCACTGGGCATAGCACGCCAAGGCCACTGGAATGCAAATCGGTGGCTGCCAGGGGCTGGGGGATAAGGGAGCATTTGGGGAGTGAGTCCCAGCGGTAAGCAGCTTCCTTCTAGGCTATACAAATGTTCCCGAATTACAGCGGTGAGGGTGGCACAATGTGTACTAAATGTCAGTAATGGTAAATTCTGTTTTATGTATTTTACCACGATTTAAAAAAACCACACCCAGGATCAGGGACTCATTGTGATATCCCACGCCAGCTTCTCCTCTCCCAGGAATGGGGATGGTTCTCTCTAGGCAGATAGCAAAAACCTCTGCTGTCCACTTCTGAACACTCAGGAATACAGCATTACAATTAGATCAACCACAGCCACAGGCGTTATTGAGTCATCTGGGAGCCCCAGGCACCATTAGGGGGATGGACACCACTTCCTGCCCAGTGTCGTAAGGATCTTCCAGGGCTGCTGTTTTCAAGAATTAGCCAAGTCCCAGCTGAGCAGGCACCTGAGGGGCTGGTGCTGGCTTAGAAAAATGTTGAGTCCACGGATTCGGCCTAGGGAAGCTTTGTGTGGCTCCTAGGGGGCAGGACAGCCTCCCAGCCACTCATGCCACCGTGGGACCAGCCTGGCTGGTGTGTGCTAACCTGAATAACTGCGTTGTTGGAGGACACTATGGATTTGCTAGCTAAGCCCAGGGCTGGGTGGTGACGGAGTCCTGGAGACAGTGACAGCGCCAACCCTGCCATACCCGCTGGAAGGGGAGCGGTTCCTGACCTGAAGCCCCCGCGGGCTCCAGCCCCACGTGCGTCCTCAGAGCACTCGCCTTCGCTTGCAGGCAAAAAAGCGCCTCCCCGGAGCCTGGCAGAGCTAAAGTGCTGGGTGTTTACCCAAGACAGCTATTTGGGGAAAAGGAGGAGAGAAAAGCAACATTTCTTCCAGCTTCCTGCCAGCCCCCTCGGCGGATGAATTATTCCCATGGGCTCATCCTGTTGGTCCCTAACTGAAAGACACAATCCATTTTGCCTTTTTAGCCCAGGAGATATTGAGGGGACAGGGACACTGTGACTCAGAATAAGTGACCAGGTCATGAACCTGAAGGACACGCTCCCTCATTGAATAATTAATCAAGGACCGCTGCCTGAGCCTGGAGGACGCCAGCCCTCAGCCAGGCTGCAGACTCCGCCACCCGGACGCTTCCGGCCCTGGCTTGTCCCCAAAACAGCAAAACTGGGGTGCTGGGGGCTGGGAGCAGACACCGGAAGGCCAGGCCGCCCTCCGCCTCCGCGCCCCAAGTCGTGCTCTGGAAGTCTCCGCAGCTCCGAGCATCCCGCGCCCTCCTCCAGACCCCCTCCCGAGAAGATGCTCCCCCCTGCCCCCACCCCCTCCGAAACTTCTGTGTCCCCAGAAGCCGGAAAAAGTTGAAGGGCGCGGGGGGCTGCGGGGGCGCGCGGGACCGGCCTTCAGCACCGCGGACAGCTCCGGGCATGCGGCCGCCCCGGGACTGCGACCCCGGCCCCCCGCCCTGCCCCTACCTGTCGTCGTTCTGGAAGGACGGGTCTCCCAGCAGCAGGTCCCGGAAGCGGTAACGCGGCGGCAAGGGCAGCACCTCCGAGTCCAGGTCGCTCATCTTGAAGCCGGCGGTGTCCAGGAGCGCGCCGTCCCCCGCGCAGGGCCGCCTGCGGGCACACGCCAGCACCCCTCAGCCCGCGCCGGGCACCCTCGCGGACGCGTGCAGCCCCCGGCCCGCCAGGCCCGGCCCGCGCAGCGCAGCCCGCGGCCACCGCGACCCACCGGGCGGGCGGCCGGGTGGGGGCGGGCCTGGCGGCACCTGCGGGCGGGGGCGCGCGGGACCGGCTGCGCCGGGCTGGGGCTAGGGCGGGGGCTGCGCAGGGGCAGGGGGCGGGGCTCCCTCCAAAGCGGCCCTGGGGCCTGGCAGGAGGTAAGGGGGACGGGAGCTGTCATGGCCAGCTCAGGGACAGGCGCGCAGCACTCCTCCCTGATTCCCCAGGAGCCGGCATGGAGGCCCTCCCCCTGCCCTGAAGCCCCGCCAGACTCCTGCAAGCCCTCCCAGCTCCCCTCCCTGTCCCCAGGGACTTTGCCAAGGCCTGCTGCTCAACCTTCCTTCAGGGTCCGGAACACCCATCCCAGCCCCCGAGACCACCGTTTATGACCCTCAGGCTGTTGAGGGGTGAGGATGGAGGGACCAGAAGACACCCTTGTTTGCAGCGTCCCCAGGCGGAGCAGCTCAGCTCAGGTCAGAACCCTGCGGGGGCTGCCAGGCCCTCTGGGTCCTAAGCTGCACTGCCACTGTCAGCAGGTGAGGGATCAAAGGGACACAGAGAACTGGCAGTGCGGGGTAGGGGCATTGTGGCACACTGGGTAGAGTGGGAGGATTTCTGGTGGTCTGCAGTTCTCGGGGGCCCAGGCAGGTATCTTCCAGGGGTCTTGCACCTTTCCTGTCCCCATGTCCCCCACTGAAGTGAGTTTTGGCTGCTCCAGGAGAAGCAGGAACTGAGGGGCAGGGAGCTCCTTACCTGGCCCAGGCCCACCCTTGTTCAAGGCTTTGAGGTCAGCAGGAGAGCAGAGGGGGATGGAGGGGACTGGCTCCCCCACAGGCACAGGCAGGAGGCTCTGATCACACACAGCTCCCCGTGCTGTGCCCATAGGCCCCGCACAGAGGCCACTCACCTGGAACACCAGGTCCAGGGACGCTACAAAATTCTCTTCTCTCTCCTCAAGTCAGGACGGGCGGGCACATTCCTTGAACCCCCACCAAGTGCCTCTCCTGGGCCCCCTAACCCTCAGACGAGCAAGAGGCAAGGAGCTATGTGCACCCCAGGCCGAAGCTGCAGGCAGCAGGTGTGTGCCCCAAACCCTGCTCCTTGTTCTGAGGTCACAGGTTCAATCCCCAGGATCTGGCAGCGTTTGAAAAATAACATTTTCCTAATTGCATCAGCGTAGCTGCATGTTTTTCCTTAGTCACAAGCTGGCTGGGCCATGGGGAGGTGCAAGCAGGCAGGGGAACCACGTGGCCAGGGGTCGGGGCTGTATTTTCTTGGTTTTGTGCCTTCCTTACTGAAAGCCCCTTTCAATGGTAAAACCCCGAGAGACTGCCGGCACCTCAGGCGTGGATGCCTCTTCCCGCACCACCCCGTCTGTCTTTTGAGCGGCTCTGGTTCCTCCTCCTGGCCTCAAGACCCAGTCTCAGCAAGGCCCATGGACAAGCTCAGGGGATGGGACCTTGGCTTGCTTCAGGGGTCACCGGGGGAAGGAAGTGCACCAGGAGTCCAGAGACCTGCCTCACCCTTGCTCCCCAGATGTGGCCTGGGGAGGGTGACAAGGACAAGCTGCCCTTCCTCCCTCGGGGAGCTGCTTTGACACTTGAGTGAGCACACGGCCATGAGCAGGTGTCCCGCAGGCCTCCTGGCATCCTGCCTTGTTCCCCTCACAGAGCCAGAAATCTTGGAAATACTTGGCTGTTGTGTTGGCCGAGGGCCGGGGCTACAGGGTCTCTGGGAAATGTGCCCATCGCAGGCGGACAGCGGCAGAGCAGCTGCTCCCCATGTCCTTGGGGTCTGGTTGAGACTTTTCCCAAGCAAGAAGGCCTACATCGGCCAGCTTTTTTGGGCACCGGGGGATAGGGGAGTGTTGGGGGGTCCAGTCCCTGCCGAAGCTGGTTCAGGTGGAACTGGAACACAACCCTGGCATAGCCAGATACGGGGACCCTGGGGCCCACCTCGAGATTCTGCATCCCCTCTTCTCTTGCGCTCTTCTCCCTGTGTGACCCAAGGGCCCGGAAATCTAGGACCCCCAAGACCACATCCATAATCTTTTATTTTGAGTGACGGCTGTGCCAAATAATTGCCAATTTCCATAAGAATTCTGTGCTTTGGTGGCTTAAGGAAGGTGTCCCTCTCCTCAGCCCTTACACCACTCTCTGGACAAGGTGTGGAGCTCAACCTGTGGGACTCACACACCCCCTGGAACCAGGGCTGAGGTGACAGGACAGAGCACCCCCCCCCAGGCAAGGCCGGGGCAGCCCAGGGGCTCAGAGCACCCCTTATTCCTCTTGGGGACTCTCTGGGCTGTCAGTACACACCCTGCAGGTCCAGGGAGTGGCGAGAGTCCTGCTGGCATGAGCACAACTCAGTCCTGGCCCATCAGTCCTGGCTGGGCAGCTCCCGGCTGGGCACTTCACCTCCCTGAGCCTGTTTGCTCATGTGTGAAGGGAGATACTGATGCCCGTTCCCTTATAGGACGACTGTGAAGATGTAACCAGACAGCACGTCTGAGGCACTCGGAACAGGGCCTGCACGTGAGTGCTTCAGCTACAGCAGGTGTAGCGTGGCCAGCAGTTTGGCTGAGCTCTCATGGACAAAGGCTATGACCCAGGATGGCCAGTGCCCAGTGTGCCCCCTCTGCTCAGCCGAGGCCCATCAGGGAGCTCAGGCTTGGGACACTGACTTTTGGAATCCATCTGGAGAGGCCAAGAATGAGCAAAGCAGTCCACACCCGGGCACGGCAACAGGAAGTCCCCGCCAGCTGTCTGGTGCGTAGTCACGTGCACTGACCCCGACGACCCCGTCAGAGGGGAGCCCGGCAGCTGCGCTCAGTGCCAGCTGCCATGGACTGAGAGCCAGCTGCACGCCAGGCACCCTGGCAAGCCAGGTGGTGGCATGGAATCCCGAGAACAATTCTCAGAAGCCAGAACAGTCTCCATGCCTAGTGCCTGGCAAGAACAAGTGGCTCCCAGAGCCCAAGGAGCATCACTGAGGTCCCGGCAGAGACGCCGGGGTGGGGGCCAGCTCCAGGTTCACCTTGGGCTGTGCTACCTTTGGGCAGCTGAGGGCTCTTCTGATAGCCGGGAGTGCCTGCTTCTCACTCCCCCTGCATCTGTCCCCAGTGGCCATGGAGCCAGGGCTGTCTGACAAACTGCTTAAAAACAAGCTTCTCCCACCAAAGGCCCTGGGCATTCCTGTTCCAGTTGGGAATGCGAGGCTGCCCGTGCCACCTTAATGGAGGCCTTATCTGTGCACTGCTGCGAGAAAAAGGATACAAGGAGGGAGTCATGAAGGGGGCTTGTTTGGAACTGGCATGATTATTTACGGGAAAACCCAAGAGGAATCAGCTGAAAACCTACTACAGCAAATACAGAACCCAGTACAGCAACCAACCCAGGACCCCACGGACAGCAAGAGCAGAGAGCCACCAGAAGAAAGCCCCGCTCACAGCAGGTGCAGGAGCTCTGAACCCGGGCTCCACCCTGCCCCAAACCCACAGGGGCACACGGCGTTCCCAAGAGATGGATTGGAAGCTGTCACTGGCGGGAGACGGAGGTCTTCCTCCCAACGGTCCAACAGTCCCTTCTCTAAACACACGGGCAAAGGGCATCACCGCCAATCAAGAGCGCATCACTATTTTCTCAGAATTTGATGAATTGTTTCAAAAATTAATCCTGAAGAATAGACGTGCAAGAACAGGCACGGCGGTTGTGAGGAGGAACAGAGAGGGCCCTCGTCTTCTGCTGCCAGCACCAATGTCCAGCCACAGCAGCTGACACTCTGCAGTCTGGCTCAAGAAAAGACAGAGCGGTGAGACGCAGCAGAATACCTTGACAGGCTGAAGCCCACGTTGGAATCCAGGCTTAAGAAAGGAGGCAGGTGCACTCATTGGTCCTATGGTATTGGGATAAGTGCAGCTCCAAATGTCCTGACTCAAATTATGGCTGCAAATATCAGGAGGAGTGATATCCTCCCCATTGTGCTGATGGAGAAATGGAGGCTGGAGAACTTCAGAAACAAACTTGACCTTGTTCCTTATTTATCCTTGTTTATCACTTGTCCCCTTGCCTCAGGAGGGCCAGTGCTTGAACCCAATACCTGGCTCCAGCCTACGCTATCCAAGTGCCTTCCGTTGGATAAAATAAGATTAGACCCCACGCTACAGCCCCAAACCAAGAACAAGATAGAAAGAAAATACAGGGAAAAGTGTTTAGAGCTGAGAAGACCTTTTATTTAATATCCAAAACCTATAAAACATCTATTGCAAGAGGAATAGATTTATAAATGCTTCTACATCTGAACAAAAACTCTGCTATTTAACAAAAGACATCACTGGCAAAAGGAAAGAACAAGCGACCAACAGGAAGAACATATTTGCAACAGTATAATCATCAGAACACAGCCCTGTGCCTACAGGATCCGTGGAAAGGAAAACAATCTAGCAGAAAACATGGCCGGGTGCGGCGGCTCAAGTCTGTCATCCCAGCACTTTGGGAGGCCAAGGTGGGTGGATCAGCTGAGGTCAGGCGTTCCAACTTGGAACCTCTACCTGGGGACATCCTTGATCTGTGTCCAAGGAGGCCCAGGCATGGATTTCCATCACGGTCTCATGTATGAAGGTGAACAAGCAGCAGCTGACAGCTACAGCCAACACTGCTCTGTGAAGGCACGGGTCTCTGTGAGCCCGTGTAAGCCCGTGTGGATGCAACGCTACACACACAGAATGACATTGAACGAACCCCATTTAAAAACTAAACACGACCTCTTTCCACAGAACCCTAAAGAGGAGGTGGGTTTCTCGGGGCACCCAGCTTGTAGGTGATCTAGAGACTGTCCCCACACACTGGCAGCCACAGTGCTGGGGGCAGGGTGGGGTTCTAGGGCAGTGTCTCACCCATTGTACCTTGCAAAGTGAATATATCATGCACGATGTGTGTTTTGACAAACGGAACAGCTAAGGGCTAAAGACATCCTCCCCCAAAGTCCAGCATCACCAGGCCCTTATTTCTGCCCTGGCTGGGGCTCAGAAAGAAGCAAGGAGCCTGCCTCTCAGGATTAGCGTAGGAAGTCCTGGATAAAATATCCTTCCCCGCAAATACTCCTTTTAACATTGCTTGTGGCCCAGCATGGTGCCTCACCCCTATAATTCCAGCACGAGGTGGGCAGATCACTTGAGCCCAGGAGTTCATGACCAGCCTGGGCAACATGGCAAAAACCTACCCTACAGAAAAGTTATCTGGGCATGGTGCCTGTAGTCCCGGCTACTCAGGAGGCTGAAGTGGGAGGATCACTTGAGCCCACGAGGTTGAGGCTGCAGTGAGCCATGACTGCGCCACTGCACTCCAGCCTGGGTGACAAAGCTAGACTGTCTCTCAAAAAACAACAACAAAAAAAGATTGTGACTGTCTTTGGCTAAGGGAATGAGGTTTCTCTCCTAAAATACATTCTTGTTCACACTCAGTTCAAAATTTCCAGGAGCTGGGCGAACCATGTTTGACAGAGACGTCAGGAAGAAGGGAGATGAGCACATGTAAGCATGTAAATAGGCACACGCATGCTGACGTGTGAATGAGCATGTACGTGCATGCAGAGGTATGTGTGTGAATATGTGCATGCCTGTGTGGATGGGTTTGCATGCATGCACAATGTGCACGTATGCATACATGTACGTGGGCATGTGTATGCATGTGCACATATGGACATACGTGTGCATGAGCATGGATCTGTGTGCATGTGCCTGCATGTGCGTGGGCATCCCTACCCAGCATTCAGGAGAGTCCCCCGGGCAGGCATAGCATCACCGTGGTGGGGGCGTTTGAGTGCTGGGCTTAGTGCCCAGCAAGTGCAAAGCTGCAGAACCTCTGCTGACCATGGCAGAAATACTCAATGCTTCCTTTGCACAACGATTAAGAAGTCAGAGCTGCTCAAGATGCCCAGGCAGCTGGGCAGGCAAGTGTCCTGGGTGACATCTCTCTTTAGGGGAGGGGCTTCTTGCCCATGTGAGGGTGGCTGCTCAGCGCCATCTCCTGAGATGCTTTAAGATCCAAAGTGAAAGCTCAGAACACGTGGATGAGCCGAAATCAAGCTGTAGATTTATCCAGACAGACTTCAGAGCAGCTTTCTCCCAGCCCAGAGGGAAGACGGGAAGGCCAGCAGCACAGTGGACACAGGGGCCCCCGGCGAGGCTGTGGGGGCCATCACCCCTGGACCCGTGCCCGAGATTGTCGGGGGAAGCAGAAGCCTGGGGTTGGGTCAGACGCCAGGTGAGCTCTTCTGCTGTCCCCGCCCCCTGCAGCAGGCAGCAGTGTGCTGGTCACTCAGCGGCAGATGGCAAGTCCATCTCAGGGTCCTGGGTGCCTGGGACCCTTGGCTGGTCCTTCCCACAGGCCACACCCTGTTCTCCAGCTGTATCAGCCCACAGCCCCTGACCCTGGCCACGCTGCGGCTGCTGGGAGGTGCTTGGTGACTGCACACGTCAGCTGTCAGTACCCTTGAGCTGAGCTGGCTGCTGGGGGTAATGGTCATCCTAGCAAGGAGCACAGCCTGGAGCTGGCAGGGGACCCTTGGGGACAGCCCTGCTAGGATGGACAGCCTGAGGGTGGGGAGGCCATGGTGGAGGCTGCACCTAGAGGAGAAACCGCCCCTCTCCCACAGCTGTGGGAGGCACCACCATGCCCCTGCTCATTCCCCCAGAGAACTGTGCCAGGTCCCTGTGCCGGCCACGCTGAGCAGCTGAGGGCTGGCATGGCCCGCAGGAGTGCACTGGGCCTTATCTAGTCTTAATTTTGTTTTTATTTTTAAAAATTTTTATTATCTTTTATTTTTTGTAGAGACAACGGTCTTGCTATGTTGCCCAGGTTGGTCTCGAACTCCTGGCCTCAAACGATCCTCCCGCCTTAGCCTCCAAAAGCACTGAGATGGCAGGCATGACCCACCGTGCCTGGCCTTGGGCCTCTCCAGAAACTGAGGCAGAAGTGGGGCTTCCATTTCCTCAGCACCAATGAACTCTGGGAGGGCTGGGCTGCTTTAGGAAGGCTGAGGCACAGGGCCCTTGCTCCATCTAGGGTCCCATACCCTGAGCTGCCATCATGCTCAGAAAATGACCAACTCACTGGCACTCCCAATACCTGCCCCAGCCCCAGCCCCCTCCCTCAATGTGGCTGGAGTCAGGGAAATCCACCTGAAAGCCACTGTGTGTGGTGGTCTGAGCCCCGGCTGTCCGTCACAGCTTGGGTCTGCCCTAGGCAAAAGCACTATTGGTACCTGTGAAGCACAAGGACCCACTCCTGGCCCCAGGAGGGGGTCACAGGCAGATGGAAGCCCCCTTTGCCCCTCTGGTGCAGTGCCCCAGAGTGGCTACAAAGGAGAGGCCTGTGTGCCTTTCCTGGGCACTAAGGGGCCAGCTGTGTCTCAGCCTCCGAGGCCTGAGCGCTGCCTGGCAGGACACAGACAGGTGCCCCAGGGGGACGGTGCCAAGCAGGAGACAGTGGCAGCTGGCATACGCCACACCCCAGCACTGTTGCGAGCGAGAGCCAGTCCCACCCCTGGGGGCCGTGGGCCACGTGGCAAACATTAACACCGCGGGAATCTTTCGACCGGGCAATTCCACTTTTAAGAATCCATCTCAGGGAAGTAACTAGACAAAAGCTTAGCTCTGATGTGTCAACACAGGCTGGTGCGTGACAAGGAAAAGATGAACTGGCCGGTGTGCAAGCTCCCGACGCCAACACAGCTTTGTAACACAGCTCAACGCAACCTCGTAAGGTCCATGCTAGCTCAACAGCACGCCAACACAGCTTTGTGTCCGTGCTGTCGACACGGGCTCAACACAACCTTATAAGGTCCATGCTAATACTCCCATTCTACAGACGAGGAAACTGAGGCCCAGAGAGGTGAAGTGACTAGCCAGAGCTGACACAGCTACTGCATCTCGGTGCTGGGATGGACCAACCTCACAGACACAGCTCCCAGAGGCTCTTCCAGGCCCTCTCCTCCTTCCAGGGCGCCTGCCCTGTGCCAATCCAGACCCTGGTCTTGCAATGCCCTCCATCTCCTGATGCCCCCACCTCTGCTCCAGTGAGGCTACCCTCCTCTCCCATCTCCTCACCCTCCACCCCTGATCTAGGGAGCAGTTGGAGGCCCCCTCTCGAGGAGGGCCTTCCCAGGGACCTACCCCAGGAAGCTCATGGCCTCTGCCCTGCCACTGTCCCCTGCAAACCTTTTACACTTGCCAGTTACTAGTACTGGTCTCATCTTCCTGGGCCAATCGCAGCCTGGTCTCAGTTCCAGCCCCGCTGGCTCACTTCCAAGTTCCACAGGTGGAAGCGGGTCTGGGTGAACGTAGGTGGCCTTACCCACACACACAGCTGGGAGAGATCCCAAGACACCTTTGAAAGATGCCCATTTAACCAGGCCTTGGCACCCAGCCACCTGGCATGGGCATGCCAAGTCCAGCTGCCTTTCCCCAGACTCATGACTGGTGACTTCCAGGTCACACAAGCGGGCTGACGGGCCCCACACATCCTCCTCCAGCTCTCACACACGTGCCCAGGGTGTGCGTGCCTGGCTCACGGCGCGCCCAGGTTCACAGGCACACACAGCACTTGTGTTTGGGTACACGATACCCGTTCAGTACCCCTCACCCATGCAGGGCTGGGACACACTTGGATAAACTTTCCTGTTGCAGAGAAACCTGGGATTGTTTGTGGGAGACACAGAAGTGCCACCCCTCCCAGGGCTGGTGGCACTGGGGGCAAAGCCTGCAAGCTGGCATCCCTGGGAAGCAGGACACAAAGCCTCAGGGGAGAGCCTGAGATGCCCCCCAACACCCTCTGAGGGCATGAGACGGCCCCACAGCAAGGTCCCGCTGCTGCCACGCCAGGCTCATCCCAAGCAATTTTCTGTATTATAATCTAGAGCTCCCCATGCGGTGGGTGAACCAGACCAGCACACTTGGAGGCTGCCGGGTGCAAGGACACAGGCCACACACAGGCCAGCCACAGGAACAGAAGCAGAGACCCTTGTGGGGACCCTGCCCGCTCCCTTCTCACTCACCTCTGTAGCCTCCTGAGCTGCTACTGTGGCCACTCCAGGGCCACAGTAGACCCGAGTTCCCTGTGGCCCGAGCCGTCCCTCCTGCCGGCCAGTGCTGGGCGGTACCTTGGATCTTCAAACCTTTCCCATGGGCCCTGAGCTACTTCCTGCTGCTGAAGGCACTGCTCCCTAATATGGGCCTGGAAGGCCGGCCACGACCTTGGGCCAGGCATTTACCCTGGCAGGATACCAGGGCCCGATCCCCTCAGGGCCTAGAGGGTCTCAGGCCCACCCTGGAGCAGGGCTGCTGGGAACTGGTATTTCCAGGAAAGGCCTGGCCAGGGCTATGATGCAAAGTGTGCTGGGCAGGGGGTGGGCACTTGCCAGCTCTGGGGCCACCAGGGCCACCGGCCACTCCCTCTCCTATAACAGCTGTCATCCCTAGGGCCTGTGGGGAGACAGCTGAGGCCCTGAGACTCCATGGTATGGGGGTGGGAGCAGGGCGCCTGGGGGCCAGAAAGGGGGCCAGAGGCCGGAAAAGATCCCTGCCACCTGGAGGGCCAGGAGCTTCCCTCTGGAGCCCCACCTTCCAGCCTGGCGGCCTTGGGGCTGACTCTGGGACGCCACTAGCATGGAGCTGGGGCACTGGTGTGGGGTGGGGTGTCCCAGCACCTCCTGCCCTCTCTGAACCACAGCACCAAGGCTGGCATCCTCCAGCAGCTAGGAAAGACAGAGGCCTGCTCAAGGCCTGGCACCAAGGCCAATGGACTCCACGGCCCGGGTTCTGACCACGCTGCTGCCTGGCGCCCTCCTCCCCGCGTGAGAGCTGGTGTGGAAACCTGCCCCGTCGAGCTCCCCCACCACCAGGCAGCACAAATGTTCTTTTTTCTGCAGCTGAAGCCACCTGCCTGGGCCGCAAGCCTTGGCCTCACCTGGAGCTTAGCTCCCCTCCGAGCCCAGCCAAGCCCAGGTCCTGCTCCCTCCCCAAGCCTGACTCTCCCTGGAAGGCTCTCACCTGGCCC
>NC_045447.1:2708833-2711015 GCF_002776525.5 Piliocolobus tephrosceles
GGGGGGGGGGGGGGGGGGGGGGGGGGCAGTTGGGAGACACAGGTGTGTCTGGAAGGACCCAGCGGATGAGGCCTGGAGCTAAAGGCCAGACCCTGATGACACAGTCCTGCTGCGTCTTCTAGAGAAAGTCAGGCCCAGCAGGGCAGGTAATGATGGCCAGAGAGGGCAACACTAGGCCGGGGCGGGAAATGGTAGGGGCCGGCCAGCCCACAAAGACGAGGACTATCCAGGACCCCCCCACAGTCCTTTCCTCTGTGCCTGACAGGCATCCCCCGGATGGCCCCTCAGAGCACATCCAGGCTGTGCCCACTTCCCAAGGACATCGTCAAGTCACTGTCCACCCTCAGAGCACCTGCTCCTCACCCACGCTGTATCCCAGATTCCCCCGGGTGCCAGGCGGGTGCTGTGCCTGCCTCTTGATGCTGGGAACCTCCTCTCCAGCCTGGTCCCTCACCAGAGGCAGCCCTTAAAGACTATCCGCCCCACCCCCTCATTTTACACATGGAGAAACTGAGTCCCACAGCATAAACGGGCAGCAGCACCAGGCCTCCCACTCTCAGGTATATGCTCTTCTGCCCCCTTCTCTGGCTTCAGGACAGCCTGAGACTGGGCAGAATCTAGAAGAAAGGGCTCTGTTCTGCCGGGGAGGGGCTCGCTCAACACAGTGACCGGCTCTGCACAGGGTCCCCTGGAGTCTGGCTCTGGGGACAGGGGGAGGGGCAGACCTGCCTGTTTTTAAGGGCTGAGGGAGGCGGGAGAGGACGGGGAACCAGGACCCTGGGGCAACCTCCACTCAGGACTGTCCCACTCGGCTGCTGGTCCGTGCCTCTGCACTGCTCACTGGGTGGGCGGGAGCCATGTGGCATCCCAGGACACTGCACAGGGAACAGCTGGCTGCAGGTCACCTGAATGCCCTTCTCAACTGACCCTCTCCTCCCAAGTACGGGCCAGCAGGGAGAGGAGTGACTAGAACCCAGGACCCCGCCCTCATCTGACAGCCACTTAACCCACTTCCCACTGAGGGCTCTTCTTCGGAAGGTTGCCCTGGACACCTCCTACTGTGTGGGGTAACCTCGCCGGGCACCCCACCCTGACCAAGCACTGCCATGCCACACGAGAGGGATGGAACCTTCCTCCCCACGCTGGGGTAGGGGAAGGGCTGGGTGGGTGGAAGGCCCTGCACCGCCCCCAACCTCCCTGCCACTTTCCCCACCTGGGAGATGCTCAGGACTCCCATCTAGCCATGGCCGCTCCCCCCAGCTTCTTACCAGGTCGAGGACAGATGGGGACGGACGCTGCTGCCTGGGCACCTGCTATTTGTTAGAGTAAGCGAGGCCCACCCTGAGGGGCGCCCCTGTTCCCCAAGGTGGTTGGGAGGGCACTCGCGGGTCCTGGGGAAGTTGGATGGCCCTGGGAATGGCGGGTCCTGCAGGGTGCGGGAGCCTGAGGGGGAACTTGGGGGTCTTAGGTTAGACCGGGGTCTCCCCGCGTGGGGAGGGCGCAGCAGACCGTACCTGGTTGCGCATCGGCCGTCGTCGAACACGAAGGTCCGGTTGGTGTAGCCCCCGCCGCGCGCCTCCCGGTAGACGCCCCCTGGGCTACGCGCCCCGTCGGGGAGCGGCATGCGGCCCAGCAGCGCGGACCCGACCCGAGGGAGAACCGAGTAGGAGCTTCCACCTTCTTCCCTCGCTTTGCCCTGAAAAACATTTTTTTTTCCTCGCAGATTAGCAAGGAAAAAACGCCAGTTCTAGGGTCGGGTGCGGGCGTCTGTCCGCGCGCGCCCCCTGCCGGCCGCGCCGGGATCCGCGGCGGCTCTGGCCCAGGCTGGGACGGGGGGTTGGGGGTAGGCGGGGGTAGGAAGGCGGGGGTAGGAAGGGACCCGTCCCCACTGCGGCCCTCTGAGCCCTCAAAACCCCGAAGAACAGAACGGGGTTCGTTAATGGCTAGAAAAGCCCAAGCGCGCAGCCACCCGGCCCTACATCCCTGGGAGGGCTCCGTGGTGCGCGGCGGCTTGGGGGGCTCTGGATCCTTTGCAGGCAGCAGGGCACATGCGCTGCTCTGACCGCCAGCATCTGGCCGTGGAGCCCAGGCACCCTCACCACCTCCCTGCTGTGCTGCTCTGCCCTGGTCAACACTGGTCACTCAAGACAAGCCAGATTCAAGATGACTCTCCCCCCCCCCC
>NC_045447.1:2711115-2793961 GCF_002776525.5 Piliocolobus tephrosceles
CCCCCCCCCCCGCAGGCTGCAGCATCTGTCCGTGGGCACCACAACCTGGGCTTGGCCTGGGGGACAGGGATGAGGGCATCCCGCCCTGTGCTCTCACCCACACGGCACGCATAACACCTTTAGACGGGTAAGGAGGGGTCCCAACTTAAGATGCTGCAGCCCAACGACTGGGAAGCAGAGGGTCCCCCTGCAGGCCCCCTTTCCCGTGCACGTGCTCACACTGTTGCACATGCGTCACCCTGGCTCAGATGGCCTCACACAGAGCTCTGGAGAACTGCGATTTCTGTCCCCAGAGCTTTGCTGGTTTGCGGTGCGGACCAGGTCCCTCACTAAGCCAGGACTGTGCCCACGAGGGGCAGGGGGAGGGCCAGGTCCATTGGGAGGGCGCGTGGCATGTACTTCGTGGTCCCTGGCCTCCCCAGTGTCTCTCTGGAGTGTCCTTCCCTGCTTCTCTAGGAGGCAGCCAGCTGAACACGGATGCTTTTGGGGTGGGGGTGGGGAACACTGAGGTCTAGGATGCTCCTAAGCCCCCAGCAGAGGTTCAGCCTGTGCCCCCACCACACAGCTCGTGGGCATCTCGGGGGGTTTTCCTCAGGTCCCTAAAGAAGCTGGTGCTGCTGCTGGGGTCCCACCACCCCCGGGCAGGTGCAGCCAGGGCAAGATGGTAGCCTTTCTATCACCCTCCTGCCTGGGGAACTCAGAAAAATCGCCAGAGTCCGCACCTTCTGCATCTGTGATTAATTAGCAGTAATTACACGTGTTGTCAGCGGCAGGAGACTGGCAGATTTGATGACATTCCGAGGGCTTTAGGGAAACAAAAACTTGGCCCCCTCTGCCACTGAGGAGCCCCAGATCGCCAGCCCATCCAGCCCTCCCTGGCCAGGGGCAGGGCTGGGAGAAGGCCCAGGTCCCCGAGAGCTTTTGCCCTCCTCTCCAACCCGGTCCTCCATGTCTGACCTGCAGCGGTGGCTGAGCTGAGCAGGGATGGAGAGACCACCTTATATTACACAACCTCCCTCTGCTCCAAACACTCTTTGCCCATCTTTGGTCCAAAGTTCAGGATGTCAGCCTGAGGCCCAGAGCCACCTCTTCTCCACAGGAGATTGGGGCACCCGGGGCAGATGCCCCCTATGTGTTGGCACCTGCCCGGGCTCCTTCTTGCCGCCCCTCTCAGGAAAAGAGCCCTTGCCACCCACCCTATCTCCTCTAGCTACGGACCTCAGCATGAGCCCAGCCATCCACTCCACCTTCTCTAACTATGGACCTCAGCACCAACCCAACCAGGGATGTCCTCCTGACAGTCCAGCCTCACCCCCCACCCTTGTCCCTTCTGCTTCCCTGAGGGCCACCCCCACCTCCGTGAAAGAGGAAGAGTCTCCACCTCCCCCTTCCCTCTGTCATCCCCCCAAAAGTACTTACCGGAGGACTCAAGCCCAGCGCAGGGCGGCTCCTTGAATTCAGCCAGGAAGTGAAAAGAGACCTGGCGCCAGAGCTTTCTGGGTTTGGATGGGGAGGACCCCCGCGACGCCGCAGAAACCTGCTGATAGCATGAGGGGCCGAGCTAGGGCCCCAGGGCACGAAGCGGGGGCGGTGCCTGGACAGGGCCAGGGGAAGGGACAGACGGCTCTGAGGGTGCCCGGCGGTGCTGAGCAGGAGGAAGAGCGCGGACGATGGTGGCCGGGGGGTGGGGACAAGATACCCCTGGCTCTGGGCGACCCAGCAGGGTGGATGGTGACCCATCCTGAGGCGCAGTACCCGCAAGGGCACTAGATTTGCGGGAAAAGGCAGGCGTGGGCGACTGGGGGGCAGGCGGGTACCCTTCCCTGTCCCTGTGTCCCCCAGGCCTGGGCTAAACGGCTCAGCCCAGCCCGCCCGCCCACTCCCACCAGGGGCTGGGCTCCTAAGGGCAGGGCCGGCCTCTCCAAAGTGCCCAGGGGTGACGAGGCCCTCGCATAAGTAGGAACCAAGGCGACCCCCAGGAAGCTAAGGGCGGAGGCAGGGCCACCTGGGCTGGGGCCCTTTCCCTGGCGTACCGAGGGGGCATGGAGTGGGTGGATCCTCCGAGTCCCTTTCCAGCACCTTTGCAGGAACGCGTGTCACATGGGCCCCGGGCTGGATGCGTGGGGAGGGCCAGAGCGCATGCGCTATGGGGGCGGACGGCGAGTGGGGGTGGAGGCGGGCTGGGTGGAAAGCACGTGGCAGGTGGGCAGAGCACACGTGAGGGGGCGGGGCTGTCTGCGGAAGGGGCCGTGCACGTGGGTTCGCTCCGCAGCTGCGAGTTCATGGCGTCCTGGTGCTCCGAGCCCGACCCGGAGGTCTCCGGAGTCCCCGCCGTCAGGGGATGCAAGTGAGGAATTGGGCTGGGGGCCAAGGGTGTGGGGGCCCAAGCGCTGTACCCAGGGGTGCTTCCGCAAGTCGCCGGGCTCCACTCTTCTTGGCCCTCCTGGGGCAGAGCCCTGGACCCTGGGGGAGGGGAAGGGGTGCAGAGAGGCCCGGGTCGTGTCCCTACGTGACCCAGGTCTGGGCCTCCACCGCATCCCGAAGACCCCCGTTCTGGCATCTGGGACTCCCGGTGGCCTTTTCTGGGGTTCTGAGGACCTGTTGTTCTTGGCTTTCTCGGCAGCGGCTCCTCCGTGTCTGGTGCTCTCTCCTGCTGCGAGGGCTCGGCCCAGAGCTCGGGCCAGCCCAAGGCCCCTACGGTGGCCGAGGGTCCCAGCTCCTGCCTTCGGCGGAACGTGATCAGCGAGAGGGAGCGCAGGTGAGTGGCAGTGCCTCCCAGAGGTCGGGGCGCTGTAAAGGGGTGAAACGGGTGAGATTAGGTTTGTGGCTGCCACCAGGTGTCAGGCAGCCGGGAGGGGCTCGTGGCCTGTGCCCAGTGGAAGGACAGACTGCACATCTCCAAGTAAACCAGAAAAGCCACGTTGGGGGACATCCTGCAGCCCCTCTTTGCCCTGAAGCCTTGGGCTGGTGAGGCTGTGCACCTGTGACCGTCCCTGTCCTCTCCACACCACAAAGCAGCCATGGTTTGGGCCTGGACTGGACAGCCTGTCACCAGGGCCCAGGGGTCAGGCCCAGGCTGTGATCTGATGTGGATCTTGGGGCTTAAGACCACGGGGACAGCTAGCCCACTCTGCCCCGGGGCGGCTCTCAGTTGTCTTGTAACCCCGTCTGCCTGGCAAGCCCCCAGGGTCTCTCGGGTAGGTTCTAGCGGTTGCTGTCCCTTCTGGGGGAGGCCGGGAGGACCCAGAGATGCTTCCGGAGATGTTTGTTTCTTGACCGGAACCAGGAAGCGGATCTCGTTGAGCTGTGAGCGTTTGCGGGCCCTGCTGCCCCAGTTTGATGGCCGGCGAGAGGACATGGCCTCAGTCCTGGAGATGTCTGTGCAGTTTCTGCGACTTGCCAGCGCCCTGGGGCCCAGCCAGGAGCAGCATGCTGTGAGTTGTAAGGGTAGTCGCCATCAGTTCTCTGGCATCATGGTGATGGGACATTTCACCACCCTGCAGGCAGTGCGTCCCCTGTCTCCCTCAGCCCCCTCGGCCTCCATGACTAGAGCAGGCCACGTTTTCAGCAGGGCCCTTCCTGATTCATTCAAATCTTACCTGTTTTTATTCCCTCCCTGGAAAGGAGCAAGTCTTCCCTTCCAGTCCTCATGTGCCGCTGAGTCCTGTTCAGTGATGGGTTATGCAGATGCTCTGTGCCAATTTGGGGGAGAGTTGGGGTCCCCTGATCCTCCCTGGCTGAGCACCCCCTAGATCATTTCTCTGCACGTCCCCAAGAGAGGCTCCTGTCTCCTCTCCAAGGCCCTGGGGGCTCTGGCTGACCCCGTGAGTGCTGGGGTTGAGGACCTGCTTGGGGAGTGAAACTGTGTTGTCATCTGTGAGGTCAGGGGTCCCAGCATTTGCAGTGAGGCCCTAGGTATGCACAGCCTGATTCAGGAATGGTGGGGTCTTTCTGGGTTGGAACCTCAGTCTCGTTGTCAGCCTGTACCCTTGCCCCCAAGTCGCAAGCAGGGACCGAGCTCATAGTGATCCTCCAGGCCCCAGGGTAGCAGTTTAGCCATAGTTTCTTGGGTTTCCCAGTTGACTCTCTGTCTTTGTTTTACTTGTTTATTTAAATTTCAGATTCTTGCTTCTTCCAAGGAAATGTGGCACTCATTGCAGGAGGACGTCTTACAGTTGACGCTGTCGAGTCAGATTCCAGCAGGCGTGCCAGACTCTGGGACGGGAACGTCTGGCGGGACTCGGTTAGTGTCTCCTGGGGCTGCTCTGCAGGGCTGGGTGACCCTGGGAGCAGCAGACCCAAAGCCCCTGGCATGTCCTTGGGAGGGTGTGGCCTGGAGGCCCGGTTTGGCCTCCGCAGGTGGTGACCTGCCCAGGGCCCTGCCGACTCAGGTGGCCAGGCGTGAGGTGACCAACACAGGCGAGCTACAGGAAGGGGACCGCGGTCAGCAGAATCGAGGGCCTGGGCTGGCGTGGAGGTGGGAGGTGCCCGGGAGGAGTCTCTTTTGCTCCTGTGTGGGGGGGGGTTTGCAGGTGGTCAGTGAGGTGTCACAGTCCACCCCATGTGCAGCTTCAGGAATGGAGTTTTCTGAAGTCAAGATAATTTGATTCTTTTCAGAATGGCAGCTCCCCAGGTTAAAGGACTATCTGCATCTTTTGTTTAAATGTACCCATTTTACCCCACAGTGAGCTGGGGCATGGGGCTGGTGGCTAATTAGCTGTGGAAGAATCTAGAACCAGGGGAGTTGGGCAGAGGGAAATTGGGCAGGTGGCTGTGGAGCTTGGCTGGCCCAGGGCCCCCGGGCAGAGGCTGGCTTGGTGGTAGGTGGTGCCTGGGGTGTTCTGGGGATCGGTCCAGCCCTCTGCTCCTGAGGTAGGTAGGTGGGTCAGCTTTCCAGGGGGCTGGGGGTAGACCCAGGATTTTCATCACGTTGCTCCTTTTAGAACTCCAGATGTGAAGGCGTTTCTGGAACGTCCTTGGTCCCGGGATTCGGCATCGGCCGGCCCAGAGCCCCTGCCCCACGTCCTTGCGTCCTCCAGGCATTGGGACCCTCCGAGCTGCACGTCCCTGGGCACAGACAAGTGTGAGGTGCTGTCGGGGCTGTGCCAGGTGCGGGGTGGGCCGCCCCCTTTCTCAGGTGAGTCCTGGGTGTGTGTGTGTGGGGGGGTGCCCTTGTCCTGGGGAGCCCGGCCAGACTGTGCTTTAGTCCTAAGAACAGCGGGGGCTGTTTGCAAACGGGAATTCGAAGTTTTCCCAGGCTCTTGTGTTGGTGAGAAACCCACGTGTTGAGGGCTGAGCTAGATTCAAGGCCCCCGGGCTGTGCCTTCTTTTTGTGTGAAGGAGGATGTGTGCTCTCGGGAGGGAGGAAGTGTGGCTCGAGGAAGGGAGAGTCCCGGCCAGAGGCCACCCTGGGGCTGTTCCCTCTGTCCTGTCTCCTCCTGGGATCTCCCTGTGCTCCAGGGAAGGGAGGGCCTGACCTCCTCCTCCCTGGGTCCCTGGATTTGTTGGGAAGCATGGGGACGTAGAGTGACTTGGCCCCATCCTGGTCACTCCATGGGTACCTGGGTCTGCAGGAAGCGTGGGGGATATAGAGGGACTTGTCCCCGTCCTCGTCACTCCCTGGGTCCGTGGGAAGGGTGGGGACGTAGAGGGACTTGGTCCTTTTCCTGGGTCTCTGGGTCTGTGGGAACTGTGGGAATGCGGAGTGACTCGGCCCCATCCTGGCTGCTCCGTCCAGCTTTGCGGACCTGCTTCCTCTACCCGCCTGTGGCTGGTGTGTTTTGGATGCTGCCAGAGATCTATTTTCCCCAGGGTACCTCATCTGCTCCTCCACCTATGCTGCTTGCCCATGGCAGGAACTGTAATTGGGGTGAGCCTGGGGCCCGAGGCCTCCCAGCTGTTCCCGCTGCCACCCGGGGCCTTTGTCCCTAATGCCACCCACAGCTGAGCTCTGGTCCCTCTGTGGGTGGCCCTGCAGGGCGTCTCTGATGACCGAGTTCCCCTCAGCCCCCACGGTGCCAGTGTCTGGAAGTCGCCAGGTGCCATGAGAGGCAGGGCTGTGCCTTTTGGCTCCCCGTGAGTGAGGCTGTGGCCGGGAGCAGTCATGCGGTTGGCAGGGCTGGTGGCAGGGCTGGTGGCAGAGCTGGGGCCATCAGGGCACTCCAGAAACCCATCAGCCAGGCACGTGGGGAGGGAGCAGGTCTGAGGGTAGAGCTCGAGATCCGGGAGGCAGCGCTGAGAGGGCCCCCAGATCCAAGCCCCTTGCAGCTGGCCAAGCCAGCACCTACTCTAGGAAGCCCTCGGCCCCCAGGTGTTGGGCACCCCACCTCTGAGTGTTCGTCTTCTCCCCGTTTAACCTTCTGCCACCCACTTCTGAGCTTCCTCTCGCGTCTCCCTGCTGCAGGGTGCAGGCAGCAGGGCAGGTACTCCGTCAGTATTAGTGGACTGAACCCTTGAGTTGCAAGGTCCTCGGGGGAAGCCTGTGCGGCCGGGCAGGGAAGGTTGACCCGCATCTGACTTCTCTCCCAGAACCTTCCAGCCTGGTGCCGTGGCCCCCAGGCCCGAGTCTTCCTAAGGCTGTGAGGCCACCCCTGTCCTGGCCTCCGTTCTCGCAGCAGCAGACCTTGCCTATGATGAGTGGGGAGGCCCCTGGCTGGCTGGGCCAGGCTGGGCCCCTGGCCGTGGGGGCTGTACCTCTGGGGGAGCCAGCTGAGGAGGCCCCCATGCCTGTGCAGGAGGCCAGGTGAGTGCCCAGGCGGTATGCACGCCTGTGCGTGCGTGAGCGAGCATGTGTGTGTGAGCCTGCCCCACCTTCCAGTCCTGCCTAGGCCCCCTTTCTTGGCATCTGGAAGCTTCCGTCCCTGCTTCCTCTGTGCCTGTGGGAGGGAGGCCAAGGCCACGGCCCAGGACAGGACCAGCGAGCCTTGCCGTGTGGCTTTCTAATGTGTGTTTCTGGAAACACTTTTGTCTTCCTAATTGTCATTTGTTTTGGCTGATAGTAAAATGAGTTTGTGTTTCCTGAGCACATACCAGCTGGGGTGTGGGAGGGGGAGGGGAGGGGGAGGGAGGGGACAAGATGAGCGAGACTGCGGCTGGAGAGAAACCGGCAGAGATGCTCTGCAGGACGGATTGGGACCTGGGAGAGCCGCTGACTGGTGTCCTCAGCGGCGGTGGCTTCTGCACTTCTCCCCACTGGGCAGGGTGGAGCCCATCAGGAGAGGCGTCTAGATCTTTGCATTTCAAGCTGCCTTTGCAGGACTTGGGACCCAAATGTTTCCTTGAGCTTCAAGGCCTGGGTCCACTTGTGGCCACTAAGGAAGGTCTTCTTGCCCTTCCTCAGGTCTGTGTTGGGGTCTGATGTGGAGGATGGGCCGTCCTTCCTGCTGACTGCCGGTCCCAGCTGGTGGCCAGGTGAGTGGGGCCCTGGGTCCTGGGCTGGTCCCCCTGCATCAGCACCTGACATGAGCCGGGGAATTGGGACTCAGGCCCAGCATGTGTGACGCGGGGTCCCAGGGTCTGTGAGCCCCCGTTTTCTCCTCCGTTGGTACTTAGCTATTGGGAAGTGTCTAGCATTGAGTGTCATAGGTAATATGTGAGAGAGTGAGTGAACGTGATGTGGACGACCCTGCGTGAGAGCTGGCGGTGTGTGGAGCCCTGTATTCTCCTCGACCACGTGTCGGTGAGGCCCCTGGTCTAGCCCGTGCTGGCCGGCAAAGGTGTATGGCCCTGTGATATGGCGTGTGTCCATTCCATTTAGGATTTAGTGTTGGGGAGTCCCTTCCTGGTTCTTGTCCAACAGGTGTCCTGGGTCTGGGGCCGCCAGGTATAAACTCACCTACTTCATCACAGCCTCTGCGCAGCAGGGACAGAGCAGGGCAGATGGGCTGAGGTGGGAGCTCTGCTCCTCTGACCCCACCTGTCTGCCTCAGGCTCCCAGAGCACCTGCCTGCCCTGCCGACGTGTCCTGTTTGCTTCCAGGGTCCCTGGAGGGCCGAGGAGGCAGTGGCCCTGCATGGGCTCCAGCTGAGAGCAGTCCACTGGATCAGGGAGAGCCAGGCTTCCTAGGGGACCCTGAGCCTGGCTTCCAGGAGCTCCAGGACAGCCCTCTGGAGCCCTGGAGCCTGGATGTGGACTGTGCAGGCCTGGCCCTGAAAGACGAGGTGGAAAGCATCTTCCCAGACTTCTTTGCCTGCTAGCGGCCGGGCTGTGGAGAGGGGGCAGGCAGGGCCGGTGGATCTGGAGCCGCGTGTGTCCCTGTCGCCTGCTTGGGCATTTTATTTTGGGTTTGGGTTGCAGCTGCACCCTAATTTGAGCAAGGCTTACAGGCTGTGACAAGAGAATACTGAATATTAAAGAGAGAAAGCAGTTTTCCTGGAGGAAGCAAAACCCGTGTGGCTTCTGTGTAATTAGTCCGATTCATTGGGCAGATTGCGCCACCTCCGTTCAGCGTGCAGGCAGCTGCCGGGGATTTTGTTTTGCAAAGTTCTCAGCACTGCGAAATCCCAGAATAACCCAGTCCTGGTGCCCTGGGGTAGGGGCGCTCTGGGTCCTGCTCCCTGGAGGCGATGTAGCTTCACGGTCTTGCTGCCTAGAGGTTGCTGTGTGAGCTGCTTTTCCTGGTGGCTGCCACTCAGAGCTGCAGGGAGGGGAGTCCTTTCGGAAAAGCCTGCTGTCCTCTCCCAGCCCGGGGGGCTCCAAGGGATGGGCTGGATTCCACCTCTACTGCTGGTCGCCTCTGCACTCACCGTGCGTGGGGAATGGGGACCCTGGGCAGAGGTCACCTGGCCTTCGTGTCTGGTCCTGTTCCCAGCCCTACACCCTGAGATCTGGAGTGGGGCTGGGTTACTTCGGGGGTGGGGGCACGTTACTTAGAGGAGGAGCCGAGCTCTTTAGATGATGCTTAGGTGCTCCCCTGCTTTTCAGCCACAGCACAGGTGGTGCTGGTCTCCGACCCCAGATGATCAAGCTCACCCTGCTATCCCCCTCTGGAGACACTGGCTCCAGGTCCCATGTGACCCCTCCGCCGGCCAGGGCAGTGTTCCAGGGGCCAGCGCAGTCTCTGTGCCCTAGGTAGAAGAAACAGGTTTGAGCGTGGGCTCAGAGCCCCACCAGGCTACAGCCCTGTGCTTGCATGCAGCCGCCCCCGCAGCCAGCCAGAATGTTCCATTCATTCCTCTGAGTCATTCAGACAGAGGCTGAGGAGCGCCTGCCGTGGGCAGGAGGCTAGGAGGCTCCAGGGAACAAGTGCCATGCAAACACCAGGCTGTGGGTGGTGGGCAGACCCCAGAGGAGAAGAGGGTAGGGGGCTTTGGTGAGGGGCCCAAGGCCATCAGGACCAGCTCTCAGCACCCACCATGGTCCCTTGGAAGGAGGTCCAGGTCCAGCTGGATGCCTGAGACGTGGCTGTCAGCTGCAGAGCAGCATCCTCGGGACACTGTGGCACCAGGCACTGACAGCACGTGTTGCTGAGACCCTGGGGCAGAGGCGGAGGAGTCTTCAGATCTCTGGTGGACAGAGTGGTGGTCGGGGCCCAGCCGGGAGCATGAGGCTGCTTTTCCGTGTCCTGCTCATTAGGGTTCGACTCAGGCTGCCAGATTTCAAGTGTGTCTCCTAGAAGACTATTGTGTTCACTACTGCACTACTGTAAAGCAGTACCTGAGACTGGGTGGTTGAGGAAGAAAAGAGATTTAGTTGGCTCATGGTTCTGCAGGCTGTACAGGAAGCGTAGTACCTTCTCCTGCGGAGTCCTCAGGAAACTTCCAATCATGGCAGAAGGCAAAGTGGGAGCAAGCACATCACATAGAAAGAGTGGGAGCAAGCACATCACATAGAAAGAGTGGAAGCGGCCGGGCGCGGTGGCTCACGCCTGTAATCCCAGCACTTTGGGAGGCTGAGGTGGGCGGATCATGAGGTCAGGAGATCGAGACCATCCTGGCTAACACGGTGAAACCCCCGTCTCTACTAAAACTACAAAAAAAAAAAATTAGCTGGGTGTGGTGGCGGGCACCTGTAGTTCCGGCTACAGGGGAGGCTGAGGCAGGAGAATGGCATGAACCCTGGGAGCGGAGCTTGCAGTGAGCCGAGATTGCGCCACTGCACTCCAGCCTGGGCGACAGAGCGAGACGCCGTCTCAAAAAAAAAAAAAAAAAGAGAAGAAAGTGGAAGCAAGAGAGAGGAGGGAGGTCCCAAACTCTTCAACAACCAGATCTCACATGAACTGACTGAGGACTCACTCATCACCAAGGGGCTGGCACTAAGCTATTCGTGAGGGACCTGCCACCATGATCCAGTCATCTCGCACCAGGCCCCACCTCCAACACTGGGAATCACATTTTGACATGAGACTTGGAGGAGACATCCAGACTATATTACCGTGTGTGCATGTGTGTGCACACGTGTGTCCATGGGTATACACAGCTTCATGCTGGTACTCGGGTGTGTGTGAGCCCATGTGTTGCTGTGCATCTGTATGTGTCCTGTGTTGGTATGTGTCCATGTTTGCACTGTTGCCATGCGTGCACGTTTGTGTGCTGTGTTGCTGTGTGTTTCTGTTCCCATGTGTTGGTATGCATGTGTTTGCACTGTGCAAACTGCATTGGTGTGTGTGCACGGGTGCTTGTGCTAGGTGTTGGTGTGTGCATGTTTGTAGTGTGCACTTAGTGTGCATGTATGTGTACAGTGTTGGTGTCTGCATGTGTGTGTACTGTAGTGTGCATGTATGTTATGTCTGCACTGTGGTGTGCATGCATGTTTGTGCACTGTTGGCCTGTGTGCATTGTGTGTGTGCTGTGTTGGTGTGTTTGCATGTATTTGTGCTCTCGTGTGAACGTATGGGTGCACTGGTGTGTGCATGTGTGCACTGTTGGCAGTATGCGTGTGTGCACTGTACTGGTGCATGTGCATGTATGTGCACTGTGTGGGTGTGTATGCATGCGTTTGTGCTCCCGTGTGTGGGCATGCGTGCATGCTTGTGACTACTGGTGTGCATGCCTGTGTTTGCACTGTGTGCATGTATCTGCTGTGTTTGGTATGTGCACATATGCATGTGTTTCTACACCCATATGTGTTGGCGTGCATGCCTGTGTATGCACTTTGTTGGTGTGTGTGCATGTGTAAATTGTGTGTGGGTGTACATGTGTGTGTATACCCGCTTGTGCTGGTGTGCGTGTGCATCTCAAGTACAGGCCGGTGACCTCTCAGGAGGGTGGGATATTGCTGGCCTCCGAGGTCCTGCTCAGCAGCCCCGTGTGTGCTCCCGTCCACCCCATGCCCATTGCCTCTAGGAGTTGGGGGTGGAGACAATGAGCTTGTGCTCTGATTCCGCCCTGAGCCTAGCAGGGAGGTGACTGAGCATGAGCTGCCCTGGGGCCGAGGCCAGCACCCGGCCCTGCTGCTGTGAGCTTCTGGTCTACGAGGCAGGAGGGGCCTCAGGGCAGAAGCAGCACTGGCTTCTTGGAGCAGATGGACAGGCCTCGCCTTGCCAGCTCTGCCAGGCTCCCCTCCACAACTGGGCTTCAAAGTCAGAGGCCTCACTGTAGACAGGTGCTGGCAGGCGAGGGACAGGGCCCCATCTCAGGGCAGACAAGCGTCACCCATGTTCAGAATGACCCTGAGGCCCAGCCTGGCTTGTGAGGTGAGAACAGCGATTAATTAGCAATGCCTGTCCCAGGAGTGGGAGAAGGAGCTTGGAGCTGCAGGGGTCCACCCTGCCCCAGCTTCTGCTGTCCTGTGGTCTCTCCCTCATGTCATGGGAGTGTGGACAGTCTGTTTCTTTTGGTCTTTTTGTTGCATCCTGGGAGGGTTGGAGGCTTCCGGCACTCCCCTAGGCTGGCTGTGCCAGGGTCTGGCCCCTTTCCTTCGGGCTGTGATGGTGGCAGCCCAGGGGACCTGGAGGGGGGTGTCTGGGATGTCACTGGAAGCCGTCTCCTCTCCCCAGCTGTGCATCCGACATGGCCTGCCAGGGCCTGGTAGGAGCCTGGCCGTGGTTGCTCCTGGGGTAAAAGGAGCAGGTGGGAGTTGGGGGTAGCCATTCCTTGAGCAGGTCTCTGTCCCCGCCCGGCACGAGGCCCTCGCCCCCCTTTCTTTCCAGAAACTTCCAGAATCTTCCTGACTCCTGAACTTCTCTGGCCTTTTCTTTCGACCCTCATCAGCTGTCCTTACAGTGGTCCCTGGCACCCAGGTCATGGCTTGTGTGTATCTCTCCTTGGCCCACAGTGGATGAGCAGCCTCAGTGCTCCTTAATGCCCAGGGGCTCCTTGGAAGAGGAGGCCCGAGGAGAGGATGGCACACCTTGGACCGTTGAGGCGATTTGGGGGAGGTGCTGGGTCACATGAGGGTGGGGTGGGAGGTGGGGTCCAGGGAGGCCCCAGAAGTGAACTCTGATGCCTATCTGAAGGGTCTCCACCGACAGGTTTTGGGGCTGGCAGTGGGAATCAGTGTGCAGACAGCAGTGGGGTGCCCTCCCCCTGCCTGCCCTCAGCTGTCTCTGAATCTCTTCACCCAGGAGGTGCAGGAGGCCCCCAGCTCCGAGACGCCCGTGCTCACCTGCCCTCCGGGGAGCCACATCCTTTCCAGGCGTCCACACTGGGGTCGTGCCTGGTTCCCTGAGGTGAGGGGCAAGGTGGGCAGGTGTATCAGTCCCTGCTCATGCTGCTATAAAGAACTGCCCAGGACTGGGTGATTTATCAAGGAGAGGCTTAATTGACTCATAGTTCAGCGTTGGCTGGAGAGAGGCCTCAGGAAACTGACAAATCGTGGTGGAAGGGGAAGGAAACTCATCCTTCTTCACATGGTGGCAGCAGCAAGGAAAAATGCAGAGCAAAGTGGGAGAGAACCTCTTAAAAAACCATCAGATCTCATGAGAACTCACTATCACGAGAACAGCATGAGGGTCCCCACCCCCGTGATTCCATTACCTCCCACCGGGTCCCTCCCACGACTCGGGGGATTATGGGGACTGCAATTCAAGATTTGGGTGGGGACACAGACCACGTCAGCCGGGTCCAGGTCCATCTCCGTGCGCAGCATGAGTAGGAGTGGGCAGGTGGGCTGCCTGGAGGACCCCCCAGGGCTGTGGGCTAGATGCCCATCTGCCTGAGGGTGGCCAGTGTGTTCCTCCCGTGGGCCTTAGGAATGAACATCTGAGTCTGGGAGGTGCGGGATTCTGCCAGCCTGGTCCCTGGCCCTTCTTCCTGGGAGCCCCCAGGAGCCCCTCAGGGGGTACTGTCTCACCTGTGACAGGTCTGATGCCTGCTCTTGGGAGAACAGCCCATGAACTCGGAGGCCACCAGCCAGTGCCAGGCCCACAGCTGCATCCCCAGGCACGGGCAGTGGGGGCAGAGGGACAACTGGGGACTCGCTGGCTGCGGGGATGCTGGGCCCTGGCCTGTCTATATAGCTGTGTGGTCAGGGTGCCTGGTGAGGTGTCCCTGGGTGTCCCTGACTCAGGGAAGGGGCTTCATCCTG
Organism: Piliocolobus tephrosceles; assembly: GCF_002776525.5. NCBI lineage: Eukaryota > Metazoa > Chordata > Mammalia > Primates > Cercopithecidae > Piliocolobus > Piliocolobus tephrosceles. Next base: position 2,724,580 of record NC_045447.1, read on the forward strand.
GGAAATGTGAGCCAGTGCGTTCTTTCTCTGTGGCTTTGGACACCAAAATGTTATGCTCCCACAAAGCCGGTTTCCAAAATCAACAGCCAATCTTGGGCTGGACCAACTTCCTGGGCCTGTGTGTTGGTTACTGTTGTCCATTTTCGTGCTGCTGATAAAGACATACCCGAGACTGAGCAGTTTACAAAACAAAGAGATTTAATTGGACTTACAGTTCCATGTGACTGGGGAAACCTCACAATCATGGCAGGAAGCAAGGAGGAGCAAGTCAGGTGTTACAGGGATGGCAGCAGGCAAAGAGAGAGAGAGCCTGTGCAGGGAAACTCCTCTTTTTACAACCACCAGATCTCATGAGATTTACTCACTATCACAAGAGCAGCAAGGGAAAGACCTGCTCCCATGGTTCAGTTACCTCCCGCCAGGTCCCTCCCACAATACGTGGGAATTCAAGATGAGATTTGGGTGGAGACACAGTTAAACCATAGCAGTCACCTTGGGGAACCCTCCTGGAACACAGCTAGGGGGACACAGGCCCTGAACAGAGAGAGCCTGGGACTGAGCACTGGGGTTGGGGGGTGGAGGGTAGGGGATTCTGGGCTCCAGATGATGAGGGCAAATTGTGCCACAGGTGTCCCCACCCATGAGATGAGCCCCAGGGGTTGTCAGAGCAGGGATGGTGATTGAAGGGTGTTGTGACTGAGTGGTGCTCCCCAAGTACCCAAAATGCATGTTGATGTCCTAACCCCCAGCACCTCAGAATGGGGCCATCTTTGAAAGCAGGTTCATTGTAGATGTCATGAGAGTCAACCTTCCTCCACACTTGAGTACCTTTAGAAAGGTTTTTTTTTTTTTTTTCTTTGAGACAGAGTCTCCTGCTGTCGCCCAGGCTGGAGTGCAGTGGCACGATCTCTGCTCACTGCAAACTCTGCCTCCCGGGTTCATGCCTCAACCTCCCAAGTAGCTGGGACTATAGGCGCCCACCACCATGCCTGGCTGATTTTTTTGTATTTTTAATAGAGACAGGGTTTCACCACGTTAGCCAGGATGGTCTCGATCTCCTAACCTGTGATCAGCCTATCTCAGCCTCCCAAAGTGCTGGAATTACAGGTGTGAGTCACCGTGTCCAGCCCGAAAGTTGTTTATATTTGATTCAAACTTCCTAGCTATTATCTGTGTGTATAGCGGGAGGGGTCTGCTCGGAGCTTCTCTGTATCACAGCAAGCAGAACATTGACTTCTGTTTCAACAGGGACAGTTTGGCTGATGGGGGAGAATAGCCTGGGATGCAGCATGGAAGTGCAAGACCAGCTTGAGGGGTGCTCCTCCTTCTTCTGGGAAAGAAGGGTGCGCTTGGACCAGGAGGGAGCAGTGGAGGGTGAGGAGGAGTCAGGGTCTGAATACATTTAATTAAATTAATTAATTAATTCATTTATTTGAGATGGAGTTTCACTCTTGTTGCCCAGGCTGGAGTGTGATGGCATGATTTTGGCTCACTGCAACTTCTGTCTCCCAGGTTTAAGCGATTCTCCTGCCTCAGCCCCCCAAGTAGCTAGGATTACAGGTGCCCGCCAGCACACCCGGCTAATTTTTGTATTGTTTGTAGAGATGGGGTTTTACCATGTTGGCCAGACTGGTCTCCAACTCCTGAGCTCAGGTGAGCCACCCGCCTCGGCGTCCCAAAGTGCTGGGATTACAGGCGTGAGCCACTGCACCCGGCCTCACTAGACCTGTGTGTGACTGAGTGCTGCCCCGAATGCCAACAATGAGGGTGGTCTCTTGGTGGTTCTTTCATGCCCTGCCCACCGCCCTGTTTCTTTGTCCACCAGAGGCCCCTGGGGTTGGGGCTGCAGGAGTCTGAGGCCAGGGCCAGCCTGAGCAGCTGATGGTGGGGTGGGTGCTGGGGACGCTCAGCTCTGGCTCAGCTCCCCTTTTTGCCACCTTCCGGGATGGGGCTAAAGGCTTCTGCCTATGTCCACATCCACCCCCATGCCCAGGCCTCCTCTGGGGTCCAGAGGCTCCTCCTGCACCAATGGACAGTGGCCTCCCAGCACCCCTTTCTGGCAGCCTTGGCTCTGCTCTTCCAAGGCCAGCTTTCTGCACCAACAGGCCCCGCCGAGTGGGCAGCTTCTCGCGTGTTACCGCTGCGGCTCAGCAGGCTGGGCCCAGATCCAGACAGGGGGCCGGAAGCTGGGCAGCCGTGGGAATGCCAGGTGCCTCCCACTCCCTCCCATCCCAATGGAGCTGTTCCTTCCCCAGGCCTGGCACCCATACAGCAGGCACTAAAGCTCAACCCAGCCTCACCTTACAGCCTGGAATTCCCAATGGAGGTGGGGTGGGGGGTGGCATCAGGACCCCCATCCTAAGACAGCTCCACTTAGCTCCTTTACAAGCAGGCACTGACTCTGGGGGCAGGTTCTTCCTGAGCACCTGGGACCATGACCCGCAGGATGACCCTCTTGCAGAGTTCACACAGACGCCAGAGTTGGGGCCGCCCAGCGCACGCCCCCAGCACAGATGCTTCTGGGTCTCGGGCTGCAAAATGTTCTCTCCCCTGGGCGGGGGGCAGGGCCAGCGGCTCCTCAGACAGAGCCGCATTTCTGCTGCACGTGCAGCGTCGTGTGTCCACCACCAGGGTCACAGTGCAGGATGGTCCATCGTCACCAGGGCCCCTCTTGGTGCCCCCTTCTGGCTGAATTCCTACTTCCCATTTGTAACCTCCGGAAATCACCGACGTGTGCGCCCCTCTGCGGTTTTGTGATTCTGAGAGCATCATACATATGCAGTCGTTTTCACATCTCTCTGACAGATGCCCAGCCAACAATCACTTTTAACCCACAAAATCACCGCAGATTGGCTGGTACCTCCCTTTTATTCACCAAAACATGGAGGGGGGCGCAGGCACCTGCCTCCGCTGTGACATTGTTCATCCTCTTCCCCCGGAGGCAGTGGCTGAACCCAGGGAGGGGAGGAGCAGGGAGGGGAGGAGCAGAGAGGGGAGGGACAAGGAGGGGAAGGGCGGAGAGAGCAGGCGTAGGGCCTTGGTTGCCAGTTGCTGTCTCACCCACATCTTGGGGCCACCACGCATCACAGGTACATCCACTCCTTTACCCTCAGGGACCCTCATGCAGAAATGCAGAGGTGCCTTTAGAGGCATGTCTCCGGGAGGCTCAGGGTCTGGGAAGGGAAGGGGCCCTGGAGGTTTTTACTGGGCCGGGACCATTTCTGAGAAGGGAGGGGCAGCTCGGAGAAGGAGCCTGTGGTGGCCTGAGTGGTGACTCTCCAAGGACATGCTCCTATCCTAGTTCCTGGAGCCTGTGAAGCACATCTGATGAGAAAGGGTCTTTGCAGGTGTGAAGTTAAGTATCTTGACAGGAGGAGATCATTCTGGATGAAGATGGGCCCTAAATCCAATGACACGTATCCTTAGAAGAGACAAAAGAGGAGACACAGACAGAGGCAGAGGCTGAAACGACACAGCCACAAGCCAGGGATGCCTGGAGCCCCCAGCAGCCAGAAGAGGCAGGAAGGACCCTCCCCAGGAGCCTGCGGATGGAGCACACCTTGCAGACCTCCGGTTACAGATCTCGGGCTCCAGGCTGTGAGAAAGTAAATCCTGATTGTCCTGGTTACCCATGTGTGGTGACAGCAGCCCCTGGAGACTCACACAGGGCCCCATCTCACTTCCTGCTCAGACCCTACCACCCTGAAAGGCCCCATCACTGCCCTGACTCCAGGATGCTTTTCACAGCATCTTTCACCAAGCGCCTTGTGTTCGGTTCCCAGACGGCGGGGAGGGGTGGGCACCTCCTGAGCTGGGACCCCCAGCCTCTGATGTTGGCCCCAAGCTCTCCCCATCCAGCCCCCTGCCCCTCCTGAGTTGCAGCTCACGCAGGGGAGGCCTGGACGGGCTCCTCTAACGCTTGGAGTAGCAGTGATCTGGAAGGACAGAGGGGGCTCTCAGTGCAGGGACAGGGACCCGGCAGGAGCACCTCCCATCCCCACCCTGTCCCGGCTCCTGCTCGGTCTGGGAGCAGCGGGGCCGACCTTCGTTGGTCAAGTCGACGATGTTTTGTGGGCCAAGTCCGTATTTTTTGCAGGTTTCTTCAAATCTGCTCAGGAAGGAGGGTGCCAGCTGCGGGACCCGTGCTGGGGACAGAGTTGGTTCTGTGTGAAGGTGGGCCTTGCTGGGGGTGCTCAGGCAGTGCTGAGGCTGGGCAGGGGTCACGCCCTGACCAGAGGGGGCTTTGTGCCAAGTGAGGTGGGAGGTGACAGACTGAAGCACCCAGCACCCTAACGGTGTGTCTGTGGGAAGGAATGGCCATTGGGAACCACCTCTTCAAAGCCCAGGACCACAGCGAGACCCTCCGCCCAGGGCTGGGCCAGATTTCAGAGGCAGTGGGGTCCCCGAGGGAGTCAGAGGCGAGCAGCGGAGGTACCGTAGAGCGCCAGCACGTGGGTCTTGGTCCCGTTCCTGAAGTTCTGGAGGTGGAAGGTGATGAACAGCCTGTAGTCAGTCTCTGAGACGGCCACCGTGTTCTCGCCCTCATCTGCATGGAGACATGGCTCAGCATGGCCAGGCCCCGCCACCCTCAGGGTCCTGTGGCAGGTGTGCTGTGTGGCCACAAGCGAGGATGCCAGGTCAAGTGGCCTTTGAGGGGGGAAGGGAGGTGCCCAGGGTGCTTGCCCAGCGGAGACCCCTGCACAGGGCGTGGGCGGCAGCGGCACAGCCCCCTCCCTCCTTGTCATCGGGTTGCAGACCCTGGTGGTCCCTCAGTGGGCCCGTCCCCCAGAGCCCAGCAAGACACAGCTGCCTCCCTGCTTTCCCTGGGCCAGGAGCCCCCCTGGAGTTGGTGCCAGGATGGGTCCCCCCAGTTTAGGGTCAAGCTGTTGGAGGCTTAACTAAAATCCCCAGAGTCAGTGCTCACCGGAATATGGCCCAGGCCCTGGAGAAAGGGGACCCCCGGCTGTCAGGCCAGGAGGAGCCTGGCTTCCACTTACAGTTGATGGTGTATTCCCCACTCTTCTCTGTCTTCTCGCAGACCACAACCACGGCCACACACTCCCCCTGCACCCTGGAAGCCAGCCAGGAAGAGGCCGGGAGTGGAGCTCCAGCCCCCTGGATGTGCGATGGCAGAGTGCACCCCTCCTCCAGGACACAGGCTCCCCCTCCCAGTGCCCGGGCCTCATTCCACAGCCCTGAGTTCTTGGGCTGGGCCCTGCTGCAGCCCACCCAACACCCTCATCTCCTTGAGCCTCACCCCAGCCCCAGAAGGGGGGCGATTTCATCTCCATGTTTGGGGAGAGCATGGCGCCAGGTCGACCATGTCCCTGCTCCCGCCTCACCCCGCCCCCAGGGATCACACGTAGAGGCTCAGGCTCTCGCCAGAGTGTGAGTCAGTGAGTGTGTGAGCCTGTGTGTGCAAGAGTGAGAGTATGCGTTGGGGTGGCAGGGGCATGGGTCTTCCTGATGCCAGCTGAGATGGGCAACACGCACATGAATTCGAAATCAAATTTTAGGCTGCTGTTCTTCAAATGTTCTATATTCCGGACGAAGACCCTCAAGTCCCCGTTTTCTTTAATCCGATTCAGGTCATCTGAGGCCATGAAAATAGAATACCAGACCCCCGAAACCTGAAGACAAAGAGTTCCAGTGGGTGGGGGCCGCGGGATAGCCCTGGGCATGCTTAGCGACCACAGTCTTCCCTCCCAGGGCTCCCAGCCAGATCCCCTCCGCCCTTCCAGGGCCCTCTCTGCCCCCCAGGTCTCCCGTCTGTCCCCATATCCCCCCTTTGCCCCCAAGGTCCCCCCTCTGCTCACAGAATGCCTCTGCCCTTCCAGGGCCCCCTCTGCCCGCCCCAGGTCTCTCCTCTGCCCCCCTAGGTTCCCCTCTGTCCTCTCAAGGCCCTTCTCTCCACCCTCTCCCACCAAGTCCCCCTCTTTTCCCCAGGTCTCCCTTCTACTTCTAGGAACCCCTCTGTCCTTTTAGGGCCCCAATCTCCCTGCTGGCCACCACTCCACTCTCCAGGTTTCCCCTCTGCCCTCCCAGGGCCCCTTCTAACCTTTCAGGACCCCAGTCACCCTCCCAGGCCTCCCCCACCCAACCCTCCCAGAGTAACCCCTGCCCTCCCAGGCCTCCCCAGCCTGACCCTCCTGGAGTAACCCCTGCCCTCCCCAGGCTGCTGTCACAGCCTGGGGAGGAGAGGTGGGCTCCCCTTGGACCCGCCGCCGTGGTCACAGGTCAGAGACCCCAGGCTGGGGGAGGACCGTTTCCTTGAAGCCTGGCCCCTTCCCCACACACCCCAACGCAGACGCACCCTGGCCATGTTGTAGTTCCTCTGCACAACGGCGCGGGGATTGAACTCCTGGGCCGCGACGACGCTCAGCCCCAGGCTCAGCAGAAGCAGAGCCATCCTTGCCGTGGATGCCTCGGCCCTTGGCCCACCCCCTTTATACCCTGCTGCCCTGCGGCTTCCAGCCCCGCGGGGCGGCCCACTCCCTGGCCCGTCCACACACATCCTGTGCCCACTGGGCATGCAGCCAAAGGCCCTGAGGCTGGTGCCCTGTCCACCATGGGAAGATCACCCACTCCCTTGTGGCCGCTTCCTGGATCTGTGGACAAAGGGACCTGCTGTGCCCTCACTGGAGGCAGGCACCCGGTCCCAAAGGCAGGGGACAGCCTCTCAGCCTGCAAGAGGACCCGTGGTGGCTGTGTCCGCAGGGTACAGGGTGTCCCTGTTCCCCTCCCGCCCCCTCCCGCTCCTTCCCCAGCACAGCATCTGGGGCCAGAGCCTATCGTGAGTCACCGTGTCCCCGGACTCAACTGAGGGCCGCATGCTTATTCTCTCCTTATTCTCTCCGCCCAGTAATGAGATGCAGACGAGCTGGGAAACTAGAGAGTTTGCTTCTGTCACCGGGTACAGGGAGAAGGCCGGGAAAATAGTACCAGACCAACTCAAAATTGCAGTTTTCCAGAGCTTGTATACCTTCGAAGCTGTATGTCTACGTGGACGTGTGCATTCATCTAAAGACAGAAGTGATGAACTTCTGCTAATGTATAATGAAGGCCTGAGTCCTGAAGACCTTCCTCTGGTGCCTCAGGAAATGTACTTAATTTAGGGGGGTCCAGGTGCTGGGGTGATTACCCTTATCTCATCTCCTGCTGAATCATGGAAGTTTGGGGAGGTCCTTTAGACCCCAATAAAACTTGTTTAATCCCAAACGGGTCCCGTTAAGAATTCCTTCATTATCTTGTCATGCTTCAAGGCCCAGGAAGGGCCTGGGCAAAACTCTTGGTGGGCTTTTGTTACATTCTAGCCTTTGTTGAAGGGCGTTGGCTCTTTCAGCTTTTAATCTTTAACTTCACCACTCAGTCAGTGCTGAGACGGTTGTCATGGAGGCCAGCCTATTCAGCCGCTAGTGAGACCTGGCCTGCCGCAGTCCCCACTGTCGAATTATGCATAATTGGCCGGGTGCGGTGGCTCAAGCCTGTAATCCCAGCACTTTGGGAGGCCAAGACGGGCGGATCACGAGGTCAGGAGATCGAGACCATCCTGGCTAATATGGTGAAACCCTGTTTCTACTAAAAAATACAAAAATCTAGCCGGGCGAGGTGGCGGGCGCCTGTAGTCCCAGCTACTCGGGAGGCTGAGGCAGGAGAATGGCGTGAACCCGGGAGGCAGAGCTTGCAGTGAGCTGAGATCTGGCCACTGCACTCCAGCCTGGGTGACAGAGCGAGGCTCCGTCTCAAAAAAAAAAAAAAAAAAAAAAAAAGATTTTGCATGATTGCTATCATGCTTGTATATGTATTTATTATGAGAATCATGGGGGCATGGGGCATTATAGTCTTTCTGGCTATTTCCTGCTGATAGGAGGTCGTTGTTACGGGGCACCGAATGCAGTGTTGGAGTGAAGGAGGTTGATTTGTTCCTAGTAGTACTCTCTGTTTCGGGGGCCTAGAGGCAGCACCTGCTGAAATAGTATGAGCTGGAGGGATGTTTTGGAACAATATGCAACAGCAATACATTCCGCGACGTAAATGATGCCGGTGCCTGCAAGGATGGCCTGCTGTGCAAAGGATGCTCAGCCCCTAGGAAGACCCTCCGCTAAGCCACGATGCGATCCGGCCATTCACTGATAGCCTAGGGCTGGGGATGACCTGCATCTGTGGATGCAGAGCCTTTAATGCCGGAGAAATATTCCCGGGATTGTCCCTTTAATGCCAGAGAAATATTCCCGGAATTGTCAGGTACATACATGCAACATTCGGTTCTGATGAGAGCACAGGTCCCCCCGGCCGCTGTTAGAATGTCTAGGGCCGTTTGATTTTGCAAGGTAGCTTTCCACCTAGGGTGCATTTCAGCATTCTCACGGGAAACACTTTGGAGACTGTCGTTTAAGGCTCGCTGAGGAAAATTAGCCTCTGGGTGCCGTATGACCATTTCTAAGCCTGTTGAGGGCGTAAAGATTGCAGCCAGATGCAGTCTTTCACTGTCCCTGTGAAAGACTGACCTGGTCCATCTGTTACGCTTAGGTGGGGGATTGGGCTGGATTTTGGATGGTTTTTACCAGGGTCCCTGTGCCCATAGGAGGCCTAGAGTGCAGCGTCTCACCGTGCCCGAGGGCAGCCATGGCCATAAAATGGTGCCACAAAGCCACTGGGTTCCTTCAGGGGCATACCAGTGTAGGCCAGGTCATTGGGACCAGTCAGTGGCAAACAAATCTTTGTTGTGTGCCGGGTGCAGTGGCTCACGTGTGTAATCCCAGCACTTTGGGAGGCCGAGGCGGGCAGATCACTTGAGGTCAGGAGTTGAAGACCAGCCTGGCCAATATGGTGAAACCCTGTCTCTATTAAAACAATATAAAAATTATCCGGGTGTGGTGTCAGGCACCTGTAATTTCAGCTACTCGGGAGGCTGAGGCTGGAGAAGCGCTTGAACCTGGGAGGCAGAGGTTGCAGTGAGCCGAGATCGCTCCACTGCACTCCAACCTGGGCGACAGAGACTCCGTCTCAAAAAAAACCAAAAAACAAAACACAAGCGAAAACTCGGATCTCTTTGTTGGAGCGCTCTAATACGTGCAGCGGAATCCATGCCACGATCCGAGTTATGTTAGGCCGATGGTCAATGTGTGGCGGAATCCATCCCAGGATTCGAGTTACTTTAAAGCCAGTGGTCAAAGGAGGGGTTCTGGTGTTTGCAGCATAAGGGGGCTACTTGGTTTCAATGTCCGGTGGAGGCCGTTAGTCAAATAAATCCATTCCAAATTCGAAGCAAGCCGTCTTTATACCGGACATTTTGTGGTATAATAGCCTGGACATCCACCTTCAGACTCGGCAAGGGCATAGTGAAAACCATTGCATCATCCCTTGTTTTGTTTACTGAGAATGGCCTTGTGTGCCCTGGGCCTTCTAAAGTTTTGTTTATGGGCCACTCTGAGACATTTGCCCTGGTTACTCCTGCCATTTGTGACCCAGTCCGAGATTTTAGATTTCCCAGAAAGGTTGGCCGGTAAATCCAGTCCTTCCCCTGGATGGGCGACCCCCGCCAAGGCAACCCTGAGGTGCTGGAAAGGCCACAGACCCTGCAGGAGGCTGGCTGCAGGTTATGTGCATAGTTCTGTGCCCAGTGTAAGGGAAGATGCGAGGTAAGAGCAGGAATGATGAGAGGCATCGCAAGACAGAGCGCTAGAAGAGAAAGTCCTAGTGTTTTCTGAACGGAAACGTCAGGCCTTTTAGGGGCTCTGCTTCCCAGCCATGGTGGGAGACTCCTCTGCTGCAGGGCTCTCGGCCAGCAGGGGTCTTTGCACTCGCATGTGATGGACCCAAGGATTGATGCCTGCCAGCTTCAGCGCTGCGCCCACGGGAAGGAGCACGTGGTAGGGCCCTTCCATTTCTCCCGTCACGGCTTCCTTCCATTTCCTCAGCAGTACTTGATTGCCAGGTAGGAGTGGGTGGCAGGTGTCTGTGGAATTCACCGCATCCCTGTTGGAAGCAAACTTATGCAAAACATTAAGAGTTTGTCCTGGCCGGGCATGGTGGCTCACGCCTGTAATCCCAGCACTTTGGGAGGCCGAGATGGGCGGATCACGAGGTCAGGAGATCGAGACCATCCTGGCTAACACGGTGAAACCCCATCTCTACTAAAAAAATACAAAAAAACTAGCTGGGTGAGGTGGCGGGTGCCTATAGTCCCAGCTACTCAGGAGGCTGAGGCAGGAGAATGGTGTAAACCCGGGAGGCGGAGCTTGCAGTGAGCTGAGATCCGGCCACTGCACTCCAGCCTGGGCGACAGAGCAAGACTCCGTCTCAAAAAAAAAAAAAAAAAAAAAAAAAGGAGTTTCTCTGAAGTCAGCAACATGATTCTTAATAGCCAACTCCCTATCTGGGGGCACTTTGGTGGCCTGAGACAGATTAGCTGCAAAGGGTCTCCTAGAGACAGTTTCACAGGGACTTATTTTAATCCCACTTACAGGGAGCAGTGCTATGCTAAGTACCTGAGTCCTTTTCAATGGAGCCTCTTGACACAACTGGGCAATGAATGTTTTTAGGCTGCAGTTCATTCTCTTAGTTTGTCCGGAAGATTGAGGTCTCCATGCTGAGTGCAGCGTCCGCTTCATTTCCAATGCTTTGTTCATTTGTTGAGTTATCTCAGAGGTGAGTGAAGGCCCATTATCATGTTGGATTACATCAGGGAGCCCGTATCATGGTATGCTTTCCTTCAGCAAAACTTTACTTCGGTTGCTTGTTCAGAGCGACATGGGCACGCTTCCTCCCAGCCAGAGAAAGTCCCCACTAGAACTAGGAGGTAGTTGCGTCCCCAGGGGCTGGTGGCATCTGTGTAAAGTCTATTTGCTGGTTTCCTAGTGAGTACCTTCCTCTTTCTTGTTGCCCAGGCTGCCTTTGGCTATGATTATTAGGCTCATTCCGGGCGCACAGATGATAGTGTTAAATAATACCCTCTAAGTGGGCCTTTAGTCCTTTCCCTTTCAAATAATTTTGTACAAAGGCCAGCGAAGCGTCTCTCTCAAAGTGCAGGCTATCGTGAACGTACTTTAACAGCGGGCGGACGAGACGCACTGCTGCCCAGACTATGCCTGTGCTGTTTCCTCTCTATGCCTCCAACCCTCCTCATTTAGTTTGAATCCCTTATCTTCCGCAGCCTTTTCATCTTCAGAAGCATACCAGGGCTCGAGGGCCATGAAGTCTATTTGGGGAATTAAGGGCGCCTGGATTTCGATGCTATCACTGGCTGAATGCCTGGTGGTGCGGTCTGCGAAAGCACTGCCCCTTGCCACTTCGGAATTACTGCGTTGATGGCCACGGCAATGCATTAGGGCTATTTCCTGTGGGGTCTTTGTCGCTTCTAACTTTTTTTTTTTTTTGAGACGGAGTCTCCCTCTGCTGCCCAGGCTGGAGTGTGGTGGCACGATTTTGGCTCACTGCAACCTCCACTTCCTCAGTTCAAGAGATTCTTTTGCCTCAGCCTCCCGAGTAGCTGGGATTACAGGCATGCACCACCGCGCCTGGCTAATTTTTGTATTTTTAGTAGAGTCGGGGGTTTCACCGTGTTGGCCAGGCTGGTCTCGAACTCCTGACCTCAAGTGATCCACCTGCCTCGGCTTCTCAAAGTGCTGGGATTACAGGCGTGAGCCACTGCTCCTGGCCCACCTCTAACAATGCTAACACTTGCTGAGCATTTTTAACTTTGGTGTTATCCGCCCTTAGCCATGCTCCTTCCCTCCAGATAACTCTGTGTGCGTGAGCTATCACGAATGTGTACTTGGACTCAGCGTATGTGTTGGCACTCTTAACTTGGGACAGTTGTACGGGCAATTGACTCCACCTTCTGCATCAAGGTTCCTGCCGACGAAGGTCTTGCCTCTGTTACCTCTGAGGAGGTCACCACAGCATACGTGGTGTTTCTCTTCCCGTCGGAGACCAATCTACTCCCGTCTGCAAACAAGGTCCAGTCTGTGAGTGGGAGGGCAACAGCCTTTAGGTCCGGGTGGCCGGAGATCACTTGGTCTACGACCTCTAGACAGTTATGTAGGGTTTCTCAGGCTCCTTGGTGGGAGGGGATAGTGGAACAGGGATTAGAGTCCGGTGGTTTGCAGCTTTACTTTGGGGTCGTCTAAAAGTATGGCTTCATAGCTTTACCCAGTTGGCCTGCTGTCAGCTAATAACCTCCTTTTTGCTCCAGTAACACTAACTTGTGGTGGGGCGCATGTATTGTGACAGGCCGCCCCACGGTCGGCTTCTCAGCTCCCTCGAGTAGCAGGCAAGCAGCAACAACTGCTCGAAGGCAGGCGTCCAGCAAGCCCTTGGCTACCGCGGCAAGCTGCTTTGAAACGTATGCTCTGGGGTGTAACGCTCGCCTCACCTTTGCATTGAGACTGCAAGTGCCAAACCCAGTCTCTCGTGCACATCCAGTTGGAAGGGCTGAGGAGGATTTGGAATCCCTAAGGCGGGGGTGGAGATTCACTCACACTTCTGTTGTTGATCAAATGTTGGTGCCTTTCTTCCCACTCGAAAGGATTGTGGTCGGCCCCTTTCCACAGCTCATAAGGGCTTTCCCGTTAATCCATAGTTAGGAATCCAAATCCGACAAAATCCGGCCATACCTACGAGGCCGCTTAGCCGCTTTCTCCTGGCTGGCTCACCAAATTGTACCCAGGCTGAACTGAGTTTGGGCAGCTAATTCTCACGGCTTGATAATGAGATGCAGATGAACTGAGAAAGGAGTTTGCTTCTGTAAATAGGACGAGGGAGCAGGCTGGGAAAATAGCACCAGATCAACTCAAAATTACTAAGTTTTCCGGAGCTTATACCTTTGAAGCTATGTGTCTATGTGTACGTGTGCATTCCACTAAAACATATGTGATAAATTCCTTCTAATCTATAACTAAAGCCTGAATCCTAAAGACCTTCCTCTGGAGCCTCAGTAAGTGTACCTAATTTAGGGGGGTCCAGGTGCAGGGAGAGATAAGGAGACGAGAACCTTATCTCGTCTCCTGCTAAATCATGGAGGTTGGGGGCATTCCTTTAGACCCCAATACAACTTGTTAAATCCTAAATGGGTCCCGTTAAGATTTCCTTCATTATCTTGTCATGCTTCAAGGCCCAGGAAAGGCCTGGGCAAAACTCTTGGTGGGCTTTTGTTACATTCTAACCTTTGTAGAAGGGTGCTGGCTCTCTCACCTCTTAATTTTAATTTTTTTTTTTTTTTTTTGAGACGGAGTCTCGCTCTGTTGCCCAGGCTGGAGTGCAGTGGCCGGATCTCGGCTCACTGCAAGCTCTGCCTCCCGGGTTTACGCCATTCTCCTGCCTCAGCCTCCTGAGTAGCTGGGACTACAGGCGCCCGCCACCTCACCCGGCTAGTTTTTTGTATTTTTTAGTAGAGACGGGGTTTCATCGTGTTAGCCAGGATGGTCTTGATCTCCTGACCTCGTGATCCGCCCATCTCGGCCTCCCAAAGTGCTGGGATTACAGGCTTGAGGCACCGTGCCCGGCTAATTTTAATTTTAATTTTTTTTTGAGACAGAGTCTTGCTCTGTCACCCATGCTGGAGTGCAGTGGTGCGATCTTGGCTCACTGCAATCTCTGCCTCGCTGCCTCCCGGGTTCAAGCGATTCTCCTGCCTCAGCCTCCCAAGTAGCTGGGATTACAGGCACCCACCACCACGCCCGGCTAATTTTTGTATTTTTAGTAGAGACGGGGGTTTCATCATGTTGGGCAGGCTGGTCTTGAACTCCTGATCTCAGGTGATCCGCCTGCCTCAGCCTTCCAAAGTGCTGGGATCACAGGTGCGAGGCACCACGCCTGGCCAGCTTTTAATATTTGACATAATCACTCAGTCAGTGCTGAAAGTTGTTAAGGGGGCCTGCTTGTTCAGCTGTTAGTGAAACCTGGCCTGCCACGACAGCGTGGAGCCACACCTGCCCTAACTCCATCTCCTCTTTCATAGGCCAGGAAACGATGCTGCCCACGGGTGCACACCTGCAGAGGGCCGTGCCCTGGAGGGGACCCTCCAAGTGTCCCAGGAGGGAGGCTGAAGCCTGGTTCCAGGTGGGGTCCGGAGGATGGATATTCACCACCCTGGACACAGGGTGTGCTCAGTGCTCGGCCTGGCTGGGGGGTCCAGCCTGGGGCCGCTCTGCACGCAGCACCCTGGGGCCCTCCCATCTGGGATCCACTTGCTTGAGCCCTCGAGCTTAGAGAGGGGCACCCACCCCCACCAAGCCCTCTTTTGTCAAGTTCCCTGGGGAAACCTGATGGGCAGCAGCGGCTGCCTCTGACCAGCCCCCACCCTGCTCTGCTTTCTGAGTCTGAGGACAGAGGAGGGAGGTGAAAGCATTGAGGGCCCCAGGCAGAGGGTCTGGGTGAGGGTGAGGGATTCTCAGGAACTCGGGGCACAGCAGAGCCTCCTCCGGAGATGTCAGAGGGGAGGATGCTTCTCGTGCTGTGGCCTCTGTGTGAAGGAGCCTCAGCAAGACCCGGGGAAGGGTGACCAGGCAGAGAGACAGAAGGTGCAGTGCTGCAGAGGCAGCAATGAGGAGGTGCATGACCAGGCACAGAGAGGAGGCAGAAGACAGTGAGCCGGGGCGGCGTCAGCATTAAACTTGGAGAGGTGGAGGGCAGAGAGCCGGGACAGGGGCTTCCTCTCGTTCCCTGTGTGGTGAGAGGCCTGCGGAGAAGTGGAATCTTCCCTGAGCTTTGCCCGTGGCTGCTGAGAAGCAGTCCTGACCGAGTCACTCCTCCCCAGGACAGGACATTTGGGAGGTGGGGCTGGATCTAGCCTGCCCGGCTGGATCACTGGGGGCTCACATGGGCATGTCCTTACCTTGGCAAAAGAAACTTCTAAATTCGTTGGGACCTGTCTCAGATATATTTTGGTTTACAATCATCATTTAAAGTTATTTCCCTGTTGACCATTTTTACAGCCAGTGAATTTCAGGTGTTTCCCTAAGTAAGAATCTTAAGGTTAAATAAATGACTGTTTTTGGCCAATAACTCAGGATTTACTGTTTTTATTAAACCAACAATATTGGACCAATAAATCTAAATAATAACGTATATTGACAAATCTGAAGACATTTCTAATTTTATTTTACCAATGATTTTAAAGCTAGTTTATTGAAGATTTACTGAAGTCATATGAACTTGAAAGTATTTGCACTTATTTACTTAAATTATTAGCACTGTTATTTTTAAGCCAATGTGGTACCTTGTGGTCACAACAAAACACATGCATTTATACATAAACACACCTAAGCACACATGCACACACAAGCACACATGCACACACACCACCCACTCACATGCACACACACATGCACACACTGACACACACACACACATTTGCATACACTCACGCACACATGCACACACTCGCACATGGACACACGTGCACACACCACACACTCACATGCACACGTTTGCACAGATCACACACACCCCACACACTTGCACACGCACATGCACACACACACCACACACACACATGCACACACACACTCGCACACACACACAAATAAAGATCCATCGCTTTTGCCTTGGAATTCCAACCAGGAGGTACCAATGCAAACTCACCAGTTTATGAAAGAATGGTTGGATGGGAATAGTGTTTTTTATCTCAACACCAGCAGAAAGGTCCTCTAAACTAGAAAGAAAAATATGTTTCATTAAGCAAAAACCACATCCTCATGTTTTTTTATAGCTACATCCTCATGTTTTCTTATAAACTTCACCAAAAACGCATCTTACCTTCCTACTATTCTCTTAGAAACCCTCATTTCCAGTGAAAAACCTAGGATGACTTAATTTAAAACAACATGACTTTAAGATTTTCAATTACTGGAGAGAATTGTGAGAGTAAATTTACCAAATTAATCTTACCAAAGATTACTAAAGTCATGTGAGTTGAAAGGCCACTGGGCTAGCTTCTATTAGTCTGACAAACACTTACTTTTCTTTAAGTCAACTAATTAGAGCTCTTTCATATGATTGGTAGTGAAATATTATTTCCATGTGACATATGAACACACAGACCCAGACAGAGGCAAATCTTAGAGATTTAAAATGTTTCACTTGCCTTTTTTCAAAATTTTTTTCTTCCCTACTTTAGACCACTAATCTCTTGATTATCTATTCCATGTCTAAAAAAAAGGTTAGCCGGGCGCGGTGGCTCAAGCCTGTAATCCCAGCACTTTGGGAGGCCGAGACGGGCGGATCACGAGTGTTTGGACAAACGGAGGCAAGATGGTGCACTTCCGGGTTCTTCTTCACCACCAACTCTTCCGGCGCCGGCGAAAATGCAGCCGGCGCCCGGGAAGGTGCAGATCAACTGGGCATGCGCCAGGTGACGTCAATCCGAAGAGACCAAGATTTACCTGGTCGCACCTGCGGAACGCCCCGGACACGCCTGTGCCCCGCCTATTGCCCTCCCACTCCTAGAAAAGCCGCTGTCGGCCAGGGTCCCACGCGGCCTTCTCACAGCCCCACTCCTGTCGGGATGTCGGGACTGTGGGAACCCTGCCCGAGAGCCCCTGGGGGGACTCTGTCGGCCTCCTTTGCCGGAGGCCGATAGACATCTCCCCCACACAAGTGACCACAAATAAATGTGCAGTTTTGCTGTTACCCTTGCCTACCCGCTGGTTCTTTTGTGCCCGCTCGGCTGTCTTAGAAAAACAAATCAACGAGGTCAGGAGATCGAGACCATCCTGGCTAACACGGTGAAACCCCGTCTCTACTAAAAAATACAAAAAACTAGCCGGGCGAGGTGGCGGGCGCCTGTAGTCCCAGCTACTTGGAGGCTGAGGCAGGAGAATGGCGGGAACCCGGGAGGCAGAGCTTGCAGTGAGCTGAGATCCGGCCACTGCACTCCAGCCTAGGCGACAGAGCGAGACTCCGTCTCAAAAAAAAAAAAAAAAAAAAAGGTTAAGCAACTCTAAATTTGCATCTCCAAATACATGACTTAGGTGAAGCCAGGCAAAAAAATGTACATCTCAAAGGTACAGACTTGGATCTAAGAAAGGCAAAGTCTGTCATGTAAATGAAGCGGTTGTCTCCCCCTTAGTTAAAGTTCCTAGTGGTTTAGATGCAGAGACAGAGATGTCCTTACAAAATGGAAATTTCCTTTAAAGACGTACATTTCCTTTACACAGAATTTTACTGAAGTGACCTAGTTTGATAGGTAGTATTTTCAGCTGAGCTTGATTAGATCATTGGCTTTAGGGTGGAGCCCTCTAAGGAACAGAGCCAAGAAAGCACGCACAATGTTCTGATCTAAATGTGCAATGAGTGGCCCCCGTAGTAATGACCAATTTCTGCAAACTGTCCTCAGTCTTCCCTAACGTTTTAGCTCTCATCTGCCATTACACACGCCAAGGTCAAATCCTCTCACAGTACAGAGTAATCTCTGATATCTCTAAAAGCTGAAGAACTCAGATAATACAATACAGGAAAGCAGAACTTTAGACCTAAGAAGAATTTGCCATGACTCTGAAAACTCCACAAAGAAAGCAGAACACCCCCGCACCGGGTGAGTGGTGCCTTTATTCTGAGTTATTTAAGGATCCCAGTCATTATGATACAGGAGCTAGAAAGAAATTTAGGCAGATAAGGAGGGTAAGAGAGTCCTCAGCAAAGTTTCCTTTTAATAAAAAGCAGTCCCCAAATTATTTCTTTCCTAACAAAAAGCAGCCTGAAAAATCAAACTGCATAGATAGATAAGCAAGCTAAAAGTTTACATAGGCAAATGCTGGCAGCTGTGGTGATAGAAGAGGGATCCTTGGAGGCCAAGTCTGTTCAACATGGAGGTTCCCCCTTCCCTTTTCTTGGTCGCCACCTGTGCAGTAAAAAGCAGGCAGTATGACACCAGCCAGGTAGAGACCTCATCTGGATAATAAAAGATAAGGGTGGGTTGGCCAGCTTCTTCGTGCACTATGCAGATGACACGCCTAGACTGACCAGCCTCTCATGTCCTATGTAAATCAGATACCACCTCCTCAAGCTCATCTATAAAACCCCATGCATTTCACCAAGGACCTGGAAGACCCCCTCGGGTGCCCCTCTCTCTCTGCAGGTGAGAGAGCTATCCTCTTTTCTCTTTCCTTTGCCTATTAAGCCTCTGCTCTTAAACTCACTTCTTGTGCGTCTGCATCCTCGATTTCCCTGGTATGAGATGATGAACCTCGGGTATTTGCCTCAGACAATGATGCTGCTTCAATTAGAACCCTTCTCTAGACATTTTTTTTTCCACTTGGTACCAAAGATGGCAAAAGGGCTTCCCCTTTTGGGGAGAAATAGGGTGGAAGAAAAATAAAAGAATAATTTTTAAGAAAGGAGGCACACAGAGAAATCAAGTGCATGTTCTTTTCTTTTCTTTCCTTTTCTTTTCTTTTCTTTTCTGCAGCTGGGATTACAGGCCAGAGCCATCACACCTGGCAGATGCTTTATTTTGATTTTTTTTTTTTTTTTAACCAAGTTTGCTAGGTCAAATGGTATTCCTTAAAAACATGCCCAAGTCCTAACCCCTGGTATCTGTGAATGTGATCTTATTTGGAAATCGGGTCTTTGAGGATTATCGTTAAGGTGTAAATTAAGATGAGGTCACACTGCAGTAGGGTGGCCCTTAATGCAACATGACGATGTCCTAAGGAGAGGAGGAAAGACACAGACACACATACACACACACACACATACACACACAGAGGGTGAGAGAGAGAGAGAGAGAGAACACTGTGTGATGACAGAGGCTGAGAGGAGGGATGCGTACTCAAGCCAAGGGAGCCAAGGGAGGCTGCAGCATCAGACACTGGAGACACCTTGATCTGGGGCTTCTAGCTTCCAGAATTGTCAGATAATAAATTTGTGTTGTTTTAGGCTACTCAGTTTAATTCGTTATGGCAGCTATGTGAAACTAACATGTACATATGCTAGTTTTTCTTTCTTTTTTTTTTTTGAGACAGGGTCTTGCTCTGTTGCCAGGCTGGAGTGCAGTGGCTTGATCTCAGCTCTACAACCTCCGCCTCTTGGGTTCAAGCAATTCTCCTGCTCAGCCTCCTGAGTAGCTGGGACTACAGGCATGCACCCGGATAATTTTTGTATTTTTAGTAGAGACAGGGTTTCACCATGTTGGATAGGATGGTCTTGATTTCTTGACCTTGTGATCTGCCCACCTCGGCCTCCCAAAGTGCTGGGATTACAGGCATGAGCCACTGTGCCTGGCCTACTTTTTCAGTACGAAAGACTATTTTATTTTCAAATGAGAGGGGTGAAATAAATAAACGTTCCTATTATGACCACGAATGAAGGTGGCTGTCTGAAGATGGTGGAATTATGTACGATTGTCATTTCCTTTGTGCAGTGAGGCATCTGACTCATAACACAAAAACATGTTGTTTCTGTAATCAGAAAAATAAGTACTTAAATGACCTCCTCAGACAGCATAAGAAGGGTTTTACTCTCTTGGGGTGATCAGACAGAACCTCAAAGAGGATGAAGGAGGGGAAGGATGCTGCATTTTTCCTGTTGTATGAACATAAACATAGGTCATTCAAAATATCTCTCCATAAGTAAGAATCAGTGATTATGACGTAAGGAGACACAACAAAGGAAATGAAAAGCAAAAGGATATTTACAAATTTCCTTTAACCTTCCTTCCTTCCTTCCTTCCTTCCTTCTTTCCTTTCTTTCTTCCTTCTTTCCTTTCTTTCTTCCTTCCTTCCCTCCCTCCCTCCCTCCCTCCCTCCCTTCCTTCCTTCCTTCCTTCCTTTTTTCTTTCTTTCTTTTCCTTTCTTTTATTTTCTTTTCTTTTTTTTTTTTTTTGAGATGGAGTCTTGCTCTGTTGCCCAGGCTGGAGTACAATGGCATGATCTTGGCTCACTGCAACCTCTGCCTCATGGGTTTAAGCAATTCTTCTGTTCTCAGCCTCCCAAGTAGCTGGGATGACAGGCGTCCACCACCACGCCTGGCTAATTTTTTTGTATTTTTAGTAGAGATGAGGTTTCACCATGTTGGCCAGGCTGGTTTTGAACTCCTGACCTCAGATGATCTACACATCTTGGCCTCCTAAAGTGCTGGGACTACAGGCATGAGCCACCGCACCCAGCCTATCCTTTAATTTTTCAAATGGGACAAAGTCTTATCCTCATAACCATGGGAAGAACCTGTGGGCAGAGACATCACTGTGACACTTGCATCATCAAAGGAGCCCAGTGATGTCAGCACCAACGGAAGACTCCAGCGCCAGGAGAGCAGTAGATGGCAGCTGGTTTGTGACGCAACACACAGCAAAAGATATGATGCTTGGAAGATACCTCTCCTCATGGGATGGCTTTGGCTACCTCTTTACATCATTCTAACCCAGGGTAAAGGACTTTTAAAGAGAGATCTAGGAGAGTTTGGATGATTGTGGTAAAATCAGGGTTAGGGTCATCCCCTAACCTTGACCTCAGAAAGATATTGACAGACAGGCAGCTCATCAACAGAGCTAGGAGGGTGCCTAGGGATGATGTTATGGAGGAGGGAATGCTGCTGCAGAAAATCTGGCTATATGGGCCTGTCTTACCCCATCCGCATGGCATTTCTAGTGATCTTGAATTTAAAAGGTGGTCAGTTTCAAATTGCAGAGGCACAAGAACTGGGCCCAACTGAAGCCTGCCCAGGATGGGATTATATGAAGAACTGCCCCCATAGAAATACAATGTGAGCCTCATTTTCTTTCTTTCTTTTTCTGTCTTTTTCTTTTCTTTTCTTTTTTTTTTTTTTTTTTTTGAGATGAAATCTTGCTCTGTCACCTAGGTTGGGGTGCAGTGGCACAATCTCAGCCTACTGCAACCTCCGCCTCCTGGGATCAAGCGATTCTGCTGCCTCAGCCTCCTGAGTAGCTGGGATTACAGGGATTACAAGTGTGCACCACCACACCCAGCTAATTTTTGTATTTTTAGTAGAGACAGTGTCTCACCATGTTGGTCCGGCTGGTCTTAAACTCCTGAACTCATGATCCACCCGCCTCAGCCTCCCACAGTGCTGGGATTAGAGGTGTGAGCCCCCGCGCCTGGCCGGTGAGCCACATTTCAATGTCCAGTTTCCTAGTAGCCACATTACAAACAGTAAGAAGAAACAAGTGAATTAATTTTCATAATTTATTTTTCATTTAACTCACTCTTTCCAGACTACAACACCCAGACTGTTACCATTTCAGTGTGGAATCGATATGAAGTTATGAGTGAGATGGTAAATTCTTTTCTTTCCCACTGTGTTTGACTTTGAGACCCCATGTGTTTTGTACACTTGCAGCTTACCTCATTTCACACACTCAGGGACCGCATGTGGCAAGTGGCTACTTTATGGCTATCAGTGCAGAACTAAAGCATCATGTTTGTTAAATGAGTGTTCAAAAATGAAAATAACTGGGAGGCTGTAGGTGGATCACCTGAGGTCAGCAGTTCAAGACCAGCCTGACCAACATGGTGAAATCCTGTCTTCACTAAAAATACAAACATTAGCTGGGTGTGGTGGCTGAGGCAGGAGAATCGCTTGAACCCAGGAGGCAGAGGTTGCAGTGAGCCAAGATCCTGCCACTGCATTCCAGCCTGGGAGACAGAGTGAGACTCCATCTCAAAAAAAAAAAAAAAAAAAAAAAGAAGGAAAATCAGAGAATCAGAGACCTGCATTTTGTGTGGACGCACAGCCCAGTGGCGTGCTCCCGATGGGCTTGTAAACCTATTCCCATGTGAAGCCTCCGTCACAAACTCAGGCACTGGTGAGAATCCAGATTTCCATCTTAAAGTCTAATGCTTTTAACTTAGACTTCATTCCCTGTTTACAAGATCTACCTTTGAGAGCACTTGTAAATTTTTCGACCGGCATAGTCTGGGAACAGATTACTCATCTTATGATCTGAGGAAGAAAGAATAAAAAGTCAACTTTGGGGGCAGAATACATTATCCTAGGTCAAGATGACTTCCTCATCAAGACCTCATTCTGTTTTCACAGCCCTGCAGTGGAGAGATTTATTGCGTTTCTTTTATGCAATCAAGGCAGACTTTGATACGAATGCAGGGAAAGACAGAGTGCACATGAAGCTGGCCCACAAGGAACAGTCAGCCCCGGGCACTTGAAGGAGAAGAGAGGCTTCCCTACTCAAGTCGCTGTCTCCTGACAGCTGAATATTCTAGAAGCAATCTCTAAGGTTGGTGTCCAAGGCCCATACATTAACTCATTGTTAGAAGATGACAAATATGTCATTTTTTATTGATTAAAATCTAATTTTTTCTCCCTTTTTCCCTAGGAGAGAATGAATTCCAAAAGAGTGCTGTTATTGGTTTTATTTGCTTTTTCGCTGATGTTGGTTGAGCGTTATTTCAGGTAAATATAAAATATTGATGAATCATGATCTTTAGTGATTGGCAGAGGTGGTTTTAATTTAATTTAGTTTAATTTAATTTAATCTAATTTGATTTAATTTGATTTAATTTTTGAGACAGGGGCTTACTCTGTTGCCTAGGCTGGAGTGCAGTGGTGCCATATTAGCAGTCTTGACCTCCCAGGCTCAAGCAATCCTCCCACCTCAGCCTCCTGAGTAAGTGGGACTACAGGCACATGTCACCACACACAACTAATTTTTGAAATTTTTTTGTAGAGACCTGTGTTGCCCAGGCTGGCAGAGATAATCTAAACTGCTGAGTTTTGTCCAAAGATATCAATACTACTCTCTAAATAAATCAGAAGTTCGTCTTTGTGGGACAAAGGAAAATATACATATTTTAATTATTTCATTGTTAAACATTCAACAATTATTTATTGAGTCCTTCTAGGTGCCAGGCTCTATTCTAGGTGCTGGGGATGCAGTGATAACTAAAGTGCCTGTCCTCAGGGAGCTTCCATTCTATTTAGAGAAGGTAGACAGTACACACATGACAGACAATGCCAGGGATATAATATTTTATAAAACAAGCATAATAAAAAATAAAGGTGAGCATGCCATTTTAGAGGAATTATAAACTGTCTCAAGTTTCCATCTTTGTGTTTAATGTAAAAAAGACTAAAGTCAACCTGTGTCTATGCATATAGAAACATGTACTAGAAGACACATCTGTAAACTTGCTGATATGGTTTAGCTGTTTTCCCCACCCAAATCTCAATTTGAATTGCATCTCCCAGAATTCCCACGTGTTGTGGGAGGGACCCAGGAGAGGTAATGAATCATGGGGGGCAGTCTTTCCTGTGCTATTCTCGTAATAATGAATAAGTCTCATGAGATCTGATGGGTTTATCAGGGGTTTCCGCTTTTGCTTCTTTCTCATTTTCTCTTGCCTGCCGCCATGGAAGATGTACCTTTTGCCTCCCGCTATGATTCTGGGCCTCCCCAGCCATGTGGAACTGTAAGTCCAATTAAAGCTCTTTTTCTTCCCAGTCTTGGGTATGTCTTTATCAGCAGCATGAAAACAGACTCACACATCTGCTAATATTCTCTCATCCAGAAAAACTCAAATTCTTGCTTTCTCTGTACCACTCCTCATGGTCTTCCTCATAAGCAATGCGGTGTTTCCAGAGGCTATTTGAACAGCAGTAGTATCATGAGAGATAATGGTTTTTGAAAAGGAAGGCTTTGCACAATACGTAACTGGTAAGGGACTTGTATCCAAAATATGCAAAGAGCTCTTAAAATTCGACAATAAGGAAACAAACACCTGAATTTAAAAATTAAATATTGGCTTTTAAAACATTTAAAAATGAGCAGAGGAACTGAATAGAATCTCACAACAGAAGATATACCGATGGGAAATAAACAAACGCCAAGATTCTCAGTCTCATTTGTCATCAGAGAACTGCAATGAAGACAGGAGATACCACTACACACCCATTAGAATGGCTAACACCCAAAAATCTAAAATCTGAAAACCAGCTTCTGGTGAGGAAGTAGAGCGACAGGAACGCTCATTCATTGCTGGTGGGAATGCAAAACGGTACTGTGGAAGACAGTGTGGCAGTTCCTTAGAAAGCTAGACAAAGCTTTACCATGCCATGGAGCAGCTGTGCTCCCAGGCATTTAGCCAACTGATTAAAAAACTATGTCCACACAAAACCCTACACAAGATGTTTATTTTTTTTTAATTTTTTTATTTTTTTGAGATGGAGTCTGGCTCTGTCGCCCAGGCTGGAGTGCAGTGGCCGGATCTCAGCTCACTGCAAGCTCCGCCTCCCGGGTTTACGCCATTCTCCTGCCTCAGCCTCCTGAGTAGCTGGGACTACAGGCGCCCGCCACCTCGCCCGGCTAGTTTTTTGTATTTTTTAGTAGAGACGGGGTTTCACCGTGTTAGCCAGGATGGTCTCGATCTCCTGACCTCGTGATCCGCCCGTCTCGGCCTCCCAAAGTGCTGCGATTACAAGCTTGAGTCACCGCGCCCGGCCCACAAGATGTTTATAGAAACTCTATTCATAAATGCCTCAAACCATGAACAAACTAGATGCCCTTCAGCAGGTGAATGATAAACAAGCTTCATGAAGCGCTCCAAACCAGAAACCAACAGACAACAGGAGAAGGATAAACATGCTGTGGCTCATCCGTGCAATGGAATATCACCCAACAGTAAAAAGAAATGAGCTGGCCTGGTGCGGTGGCTCATGCCTGTAATCCCAGCACTTTCAGAAGCCGAGGCAGGCGGATCACCTGAAGTCAGGAGTTTGAGACCAGCCTGACCAACATGAAGAAACCCCGTCTCTACTATCAATACAAAATTAGCCAGGCGTGGTGGTGCAGGCCTATAATCCCAGCTACCCGGGAGGCTGAGGCAGGAGAATCGCTTGAACCCGGGAGGCGGAGGTTGCAATGAGCTGAGATCACGCCACTGCACTCCAGCCTGGGCAACAAGAGTGAAACTCCATCTCAAAAAAAAAAAGAAATGAGCTATCAAAACTGTTAGCAGGCATGAAGGAACCCTAAATGCATATTGCTAAGTGCAAAAAGCCCATCTGAAAAGGCTGCATGCTGTATAATTCTCATGTGACATTCTGGAAAAGGCAAAACTATATTGGCAGGAAAAAGATCAGTGGTTGCCATGGAGTGGAGATGAGGGAGGGGATGAATAGGTGAAGCACAAAGGAATTTTGGGGGGCAGCAAAACTGTTCTGTATGACAGTGTCACCAGGGACACATGTAACTTTGCATTCACTCATAGGTGGGAACTGAACAATTAGATCACTTGGACTCGGGAAGGGGAACATCACACACTGGGGCCTATTATGGGGAGGGGGGAGGGGGGAGGGATTGCATTGGGAGTTATACCTGATGTAAATGACGAGTTGATGGGTGCTGACAAGTTGATGGGTGCAGCACACCAACATGGTACAAGTATACGTATGTAACAAACCTGCACGTTATGCACATGTACCCTAGAACTTAAAGTTAAAAAAAAAAAAACCCACAGGATGTTACAGCATGAAGAGTGAAATTAACATATGTAAATTTAAAAAATCAGGAAGTTCGAGGTATCGTAGGAAGCAATGCAGACTGTGAGACAATAATCTGTATCCCACATGTACAGAACAAGCCCACTGGAAGGGGTGAGAGAAAAAGCTGCTGACCTAAAATAACTTGGGAATGAGTGGCGTTTGTTTTGTTTTGTTTTGAGACAGAGTCTCTGTCACCCAGGCTAGAGTGCAGTGGCACGATCTTGACTCACCACAACCTCTGCCTCCTGGGTTCAAACTATTCTCCTGCCTCAGCCTCCCAAGTAGTTGGGACTACAGCCACGTGGCACCACACCTGGGTTGTTTTTTACTTTTAGTAGATATGGGGTTTCACCATGTTGGCCAGGCTGGTCTTGAACTCCTGACCTCAGGCAATCTGCCTGCCTCAGCCTCCCAAAATGCTGGGATTACAGGTGTGAGCCACAGTGCCCAGCTGGGAATGAGTGGAGTTTAAAAGTAAAAGCAATAGAAACTGCACATGAGCACTGTGTGTGGGCCGATAAAGGTTTTTTCCCACAGGAGAATGAGTTAACAGTTCTGCTGCTGCTATACATGTATGTTTGAATCAGTTAAATAAATGAATGGGGCATGGGGGAGCAGGTTTCTTGCTGTTGGAGGGGACTTCATAGATAAGCAAGAGAGGGGCCGCAATGATCCAGGTGGGAATGGATTGAAGCTGGAGACCTCAGCATGAACTCACGTTTACCTTACTATGAACAGAGATGTTTATGTGTCAAGATGTTTGAAGATATGTGGATATACACACAGGTTAGTGTCTATTTCCTTGCTCTATTAGCTGAGAGGGCCTAGGAGGAAGGACACCCCAGTAGCAATGAGCACACCTGATGCCCAGATCTTGGTGTCTAGCACCATTCTCTAGAAAAGCAACCAAGGCTTCTTGGAGAAGTGGGTGGTTCTAGAATCGGGCAGGAGATTTATAAGATGAGCCCAGAGCATCTCAGTGCCAGGAAGGATGGAAGGGATTTTTTACAAATTCTATATTTAAGGGAGTAAGCCACTTAAATGGGACATGGGAGCTAACTGGGAGAGCTCCCAATGGCCAGAGCTGGAGCCACTTGAGCGAGAAAAGAAAGTAACATTGAATTACAACCCAGAGTATGAAACGAATTTCCACAAGTTCATACTGATGTAAATGAATGATTGGAGGAAAAACAAGAAGGAAGAAAGGAAGGAAGACAGGTTGGCTGGATGTTGGAAGGATAGAAGGAAGGAAGAAGGGAGAAGAGACAAATCTCCCGTATGCAGAAGAATTCCAAATCATGTCTGTAGATTCTCCACTACCAAGGACACAGAACCTGATGCCCCAGTCCTGAAATGTGAGTTGTGCGCAGTGCTTCCTTATAAAGAAAGCGGGGAGAAAGAGCAGTCTTTGCATGGAGAGACCTGAAAACAACCCTAGCCAGGCGGACAAGGTCAGCATCAACAGGAAGTCATGATGGGGTCTGAGAGGCAGCTGCAGTCAAGAGGAACCTGTTGGCCGGGCACAGTGGCTCAAGCCTGTAATCCCAGCACTTTGGGAGGCCGAGGCGGGCGGATCACGAGGTCAGGAGATCGAGACCATCCTGGCTAGCACGGTGAAACCCCGTCTCTACTAAAAATACAAAAAACTAGCCGAGCAAGGTGGCGGGGGCCTGTAGTCCCAGCTACTCGGGAGGCTGAGGCAGGAGAATGGCGTAAACCCGGGAGGCGGAGCTTGCAGTGAGCTGAGATCCGGCCACTGCACTCCAGCCTGGGCAACAGAGCGAGACTCCGTCTCAAAAAAAAAAAAAAGAGGAACCTGTGCAGACAGGAGGCTGAGTGGAGTGTGGCGTGCTGGGTGGGACCCTGAAAAAGAGAAGGAACATTAGGGGAAAACAAGAAAATCCAACCAAAATATGGACTCCCATTAATAATAGAGCATCAGTGTTGCTTCATGAATTGGAACAAAAGTACCCTACTAAAGCTAGATGTTAATAATAGGGGAAACTGGGTGAGTGCAGGAGATTCCACACACTAGCTTTAGAATGTTTTTGTAAGGCTGAATCTGCTCTAAAAATAAAGTTGATTGAAATGAAAAAGGGGAAATAAAGTAAAAGTAAATCGTGCAAAAAAAAAAAAAAAAAAAAAGGAAAGGAAAAACAAGGCCAGGCGCGGTGGCTCACGCCTGTAATTCCAGTACTTTGGGAGGCAGAGGTGGGCGGATCACTTGAGGTCAGGAGTTCGAGACCACCCGGCTGACCTGACAAAACCCTGTCTCTACTAAAAATACAAAAATTAGCAGGGCGTGGTGGTGGGCGCCTGTAATCCCAGCTACTGGGAAGGCTGAGGCAGGAGAATCGCTTGAATCTGGGAGGCGGCAGTGAGCTGAAATCACATCGCTGCACTCTAGCCTGGGAGACAGAGTGAGACTCTGTCTCAAAAAACAAAACAAAATAACCCCCCCACTGCTTTGGTGCCATGTATTTTGTGTCGTTTGTCCTCTAGAGGATTGTACCTTAATGAAAAGGATGCATGGCCAGTTATAAAGGGTTTCAGATGATCTGTTTGAGGATAATGATGGGGTAATCTTCAGCAGAAAGGGGACAGGGACCCACACGTTAATCCATGGCACAGATTCTGCCATCTACCCTAGAACCATAGCCGGGGGCCTGGCATGTAGGAGGTGCTCACTCATTATTTGGTAAGAGATGAATAAATAAATGGATCTTGATTCAAGATATTTTGTTACTGAAATTGCAATGGGTCTTTGATCAAATTAAAAACTTAAATAATTTTTTTACATTTATTTAAAGAATAAGGAGTTATTCACTGGTTGGGTTGATCCATTTAGGAAATAAACATACAGGATGCTCAGTTACATTTGAATTTCAGATAAACAGTGAGTCATTTTTAACGGAAGTATGTCCCATGCAATATTTACACTAAAAAATTATTCATTGCTTATTGTAAACTGAATGGACATCCTGTGTTTTGCCTGGCAAACCTCTCTGTAGAAAAGGAATCTCAGGCCAGGTGTGGTGGCTCATGCCTGTAGTTCCAGCATTTGGTAGGCCGACGCGGGCAGATCACCTGAAGTCAGGAGTTCCAGACCAGCATGGCCCCATCTCTACTAAAATACAATAACAACAACAACAAAATTAGCTGGGCGTGGCAGAGGGCACCTGTAATCTGAGCTATTCAGGAGGGTGAGGCAGGAAAAATCGGGAGGTGGAGGTTGCAGTGAGCTGAGATCGTGCCATTGCACTCCAGCCTGGGAGACAGAGCAAGACTCCCTCTCAAAAATAAAAATAAAAATAAAAATAAAAAAATAGAAAAGGCATCTCAGCTGGTGAGAATATTTGTTGTTTAAATATTCCACAAACTGCAAAGCAAGGCTGGAGGGGGTCAACTGGCTCCTCATGGCGAGAGAAGCAAGGGAAACAGAAAACCAAAGACAGCTCTAGTTCCTAAAGACACCACTGTCTGTGTTATGTGTAGGCTGGTGTGTATGTAATGCACATGTGTGTGTGCTTGTGTGTGTGTGTGCACATGTGTGTGTGGTGAGCTTGAGGATTTGGGGGTTGGTTACAGAAAGGACAGGACAGGCCGGGCATGATGGCTCATGCCTGTAATCCCAGCACTTTGGGAGGCTGAGGCAGGTGGATCATTTGAGGTCAGGAGTTTGAGACTATCCTGGCCAACAGGGTGAAACCCCATCTCTACCAAAAAATTAGCTGGGTGTGGTGGCGCGTGCCTGTAATCCCAGCTACTGAGGGGGCTGAGGCAGGAGAATCACTTGAACCCAAGAGGTGGAGGTTGCAGTGAGCTAAGATTGCACCACTGCACTCCAGCCTGGGCGACAGAGCAAGACTCCGTCTCGACAAAAAAAAATCTCTGTCAAGGGTGATTTTTTTCTTTAGGTTACAATAACCCTCTTCAGCCAGGATGTTCTCTGCTCTGGTCATTCTGCAGGGCCCCAGAAATTAAGACCAGTATGGTGGAAGAATGAGGACCTTTAATTAAGTCCCCCCTTTGTCACTTCATGTTTTTGAAGTCTGGTGTGGACAATTTGGATTTTGATGTGTCTTGCCCTGTGGAATCCAATCATGGAATGTCTGTGGCTAAGGACACTCATGAGAATGCCATAAAAGGAGACAGTCTTGAAGTCATTTATTTTACTTAAAAATATCCCAGAGTTACTATCCTAGGCAACGCAGGGAGACCCTGTCTCTACAGATAATTTAAAAATTAGCCAGGCACGGTGGCACACCCCTGTGGTCTGAGCTACCTGGGAGGCTGAGGGGGGAGGATCGCTTGAGCCCAGGAGGTTGAGGCTGCAGTGAACTGTGATGGTGCCACTGCACTCCAGCCTGGGTGACAGAGTGAAAGCCTGTCTCAAAAAAAAAAAAAAAAAAAATTCCTCCTAGGGTTACGAAACAGAGGTTGCCTAATAAGCTTGCTAATAGCTTAAAAGCACAATTACACTCTAGTTGAATGCAGTGTTGAAATGCAAAGGGAGGTAGCTTGTGCCTGTGGTCCCGTATACCTTGGAGGTTGAGGTGGGAGGATAGCTTGAGCTCAGGGGTTTGAGGCTGCAGTGAGCTGTGATCATGCAAGTGAGAATGCATCTCTTAAAATAAATAACAAAATAAATGCAAACAGAATCAAAGACGAACTTTTGGATGCCTCCTCCCCACCTCTTTACAACATGTAGCAAAGACGCTTATGTTTGGTAAATAAATTAATTAAATCTATGTTTTTGTCTGAATATACATTCTCTTACCTGATCTGTTCATTTCCTTTTTTAATTTTTTATTATATATTTTTTTGAGATGGAGTCTTGCTCTGTTGCCCGGGCTGGAGTGCAGTGGCGCGATCTCGGCTCACTGCAAGTGCCACCTCCCGGGTTCACGCCATTCTCCTGCCTCAGCCTCCCGAGTAGCTGGGACTACAGGCGCCTGCCACCTCGCCCAGCTAATTTTCGTACTTTTAGTAGAGACGGGGTTTCACAGTGTTAGCCAGGATGGTCTCCATCTCCTGACCTCATGATCCGCCCGCCTCGGCCTCCCAAAGTGCTGGGATCACAGGCGTGAGCCACTGTGCCCGGCCATTTCCTTTTTTTAAAAAAAATCTTCCTCCCCACACCCATACTCTTTCCTGACATTCTGCCTGTGGCCATGACCTCCTTTCCCTACATCTCTTTCCTAGACCAGCTCATACCCTTCCCCACCCAGCTGAGATATCTCCTCTCCAGGAGGCTTCCCTGACTCTGATTTGGGTTGACACATGTTGACAAAATGCCAAACAGGGCCTGCCCATTGTAGGCTCAATAAACATTGAACAGGCTCCCTGTAATCACTCGATTTTCTCTTTGTACCCAGGAATCACCAGGTAGAAGAACTTCGGCTCTCAGACTGGTTTCATCCTAGGTAAGAACAAAAATGCCTGTTTGCATGCACTCACAAACGATATACCTCAACTTGACATGATAGATTTTTCTTCCCCAGTCACCAAATTCAGCTCTCCTGGGAGGTTTCCAGAATTGGAGTTTTATTTTCGAGGCTCTTATAAACAAACCAGGGTCCGTTGATCATGAACCAGGCGATGATGGTGGTCATGAAGAAGCAGATTCACTCTACCTGGCTTAGCTTTCCTGGTTTAAAAAGTGTTAATAACTCAAATGTTCATCAACTAATGAACAGATAAACAAAATGTGGTCTAGCCATCCAATGGAATATTATTCAACCATATTTCCAGAACAGGCAAATCTACAGAGACAGAAGGTAGATGAGTTGTTGCAGGGATTGTAGGGAGAAGGGAATGGGGAGTGACTCCTTTTCAGTAGTGATATATTAAAGTATTTCATTTTCTTTGGAGAAACTGTAAATAGCATCGTGTTTTAAATATTACTTTCTGCATGTTCATTGTTCATAGTAAGGAGATTACTTTTTTAATGTGCTGACCTTGTATCCTGAAGCTTTGCTGAGTTCACTTGTTAGTTCTAGGAGATTTTGGTTGTTTTTAGATTCCTTAGGATTTTCTATGTAGACAATTATGTAATCTGCAAATAGGGACAGTGTTATTTTTTTCCTTTCCAATCTGATGGCTTTTATTTCATTTTCTTGCCTTATTGCAGTGGCTAGAACTGTCATCACTATGTTGAAACTGCCACATTCCTCATTGTAGGGAGAAAGCATTCAGTCTTTCACTATGAAGTGTGTGAGCTAGAGGATATTTGTAGATGTTCTTTATCAAATTGAGGACATTCCCCTCTATTACATTTTTTCTGGGAGCTTTTATCATGAATCGACATTGAACTTTGTAGGGTGTTTTTTCCAAGTTGAGCATGTGATTGATCTTCTCTATCTTTCAATATGGTGGTTTACATTCATTGATTTTCAGATGTTTAATAGCCTGTCTTAAATCCTGCTGTGGTCTTGTTGTATTGAAGGCAAATCAGATGGCTCTCTCCCTTTTTGGACTCATCTCTCATTTCTGCTGCATTGCACTGATGGGCCTAAAGCATGAGGGAGAAGCTGAAAAAAACTTGTAGGAAAAGGGGAGAGAGAAAAAGAAAGCAGAGAAGGAGGGAAAAATAAAGGCATTGCATAAGGGAGGTGATCTCCTGCCTCCCATCTTGGCTTCAGTGAATGATCGGAGAGTGTTCTGACTCTGGGCTGCCTAATTTTGAGCTGCAGTCAGAGATCAGAAAAGGCAGCTCCTGGGCTCAAAGGCAGGTGGTTGGGGGAGGAATGCACAAACCCAGGAGCCAGGTGGGCTAGGTGTGGCATCCTAATCCCCACGTGTTAACTGTGCGATGTCGGGCAACTTACTCAATCGTGTGTGCCTCTGGTTCCCCATGTGGAGATCAGGGGTGGTGGCACTCACTGTATAGGGCATTGCAAAGATGAATCCAGTGGGATAATGCACTCAAACACAGAGCCGGGCGTGTGGTTGGTGCTTTCTAAGCATTAGTCATTACTGCTCGGTACCTGCTGCCGGCGCCTCCGTAAAGCAAGCCCTGTTTTAATTTGATTCTTGTTCCACAGAAAACGCCCTGATGTTATAACGAAAACAGACTGGCTTGCTCCCATCGTATGGGAAGGGACTTTCGACAGGCAGGTCCTGGAAAAACATTACAGAAGGCGGAATATCACCGTGGGCCTGGCTGTCTTTGCTACTGGCAGGTAGGTGCCACTCACCTTTGCCCTTTTTTATTTTGGGAAAATGTGGATCAGCGTTCACGGGTCTTTGACCTCCAAAGAGCCAACCATAATTAAGCATAATTAACGATAACAATAGCCATGATTTCTGTGAGAAACGAACTCACCCTTCCAAAACCAAAGAATGGACTCAGAGACCTGGAGAACAGTGAAAGTGAAACTTTTAATGACAGTCTTGAAAGATCGGGTGTCTGATGGGCAGGCACACCCAGCACAGCTTCAACAAACCGTTTACCCCCTAGTGCGCAGGCCCCTCCCCCAGTTGCTCATAGGCTGAGTACTGTGGGAGGGGGCGGGCTCACAATCTTCCCAGACGTCACCTATTGGTTGTTGGGCAGGGGTTTTAGGTGTTTTCTTTAGGGTGGTGTTGCTGCATTTTGTTGCAGCCCACAATGCATTGCAATCATGGTCAGCTCAGGGGCTCTTCAAGTATCTGACTTAGGACCTAAGTAGCTGAGCGGGCTGATAAGAACAGACAAAGCAAGCTATTTTGCAGACTAGTAAAGTTTTATCTTTTTAAACTTTTTTGACTAAAGTTTTTTGGTTTGGGTGAGGGCAACTAAGGTGGGAGGCCAACAAGCAGGCATTGGCTATATAAGCAGGGGCCTAGTATATCCTGTTTCTTTTGTAGTTTGCTGACCTAAGCCGATTTAAGGCCCTTTGTCTTGGAAATGGACTATTGTAGATATGATTTCCTTCAATTTCTGGCTGGCCTGTACAAAAGGTGTGCTAGGTTTCTCTGTCGATGGCCGAGTCCTTAACACCAGTGGGAATCTTTTGACTTATATCCATTTAGCTCCTGCTCCCTTTCTTCACAACAGCCATTCCAAAACACGGTGGCTTTTCAGGCCCTCCGAGTCAGGACATTCCTTCCCACTCACCGACTCAGCTGAAGCTGTGGGCCCGACTCTTCCACGCTTATACATCCCGAGTTCCTTAGCATCAGAGGACACCCATGTTAGTGCATTCAGCCACCTCTTCTCCTGATCATGTTTAGAAAGTAAGTGTTGGCCGGGCATGGTGGCTCATGCCTGTAATCCCAGCACTTTGGGAGACTGAGGCGAGTGGATCACCTGAGGTCAGGAATTTGAGACCAGCCTGGCCAACATGGTGAAACCCCATCTCTACTAAAAACACACACACACACACACACAAAATTAGCCAGGCGTGGTGGCGGGTGCCTGTAATCCCAGCTACTTGGGAGGCTGAGGCAGGAGAATCACTTGAATCTGGGAGGCGGAGGTTGCAGTGAGTCGAGATCACACCACTGCACTCCAGCCTGGGCATCAGAGCAAGACTCCATCTCAAAAAAAAAAAAGAAAAGTAAGTCTTTTCTCCGGTGTGTGTTACCTAGGTTTGCAGAGGAGTACCTGAGGCTGTTCCTACACTCCGCGAATAAGCACTTCATGACAGGCTACCGAGTGATCTTCTACATCATGGTGGACGCCTTCCTCCAGCTGCCTGACATAGAGCCCAGTCCTCTTCGAACGTTCAAAGCATTTGAAGTGGACACCGAGAGGTGGTGGCTCGACGGCTCCCTCATGCACATGAAGAGTCTGGGTGAACATATCACCAGTCACATCCAGGATGAGGTGGACTTCCTCTTCAGCATGGCGGTCAACCAGGTCTTCCAGAATGAGTTCGGGGTGGAGACGCTGGGCCCGTTGGTGGCCCAGCTCCATGCCTGGTGGTATTTCAGAAACACCAAGAACTTCCCTTACGAGAGGAGGCCGACCTCAGCAGCTTGCATCCCGTTTGGACAGGGGGATTTCTATTATGGCAGCTTGATGGTTGGTGGCACGCCCCATAATGTTTTAGACTTCATCGAAGAATATCTGAACGGAGTTATTCATGACATCAAAAATGGACTCAATAGCACCTATGAAAAGCATCTGAACAAGTATTTTTACCTCAATAAACCCACCAAGCTGTTATCACCAGAATACAGCTGGGATCTTACATTTTCTCCTCCTCCACAGATCCAATACGTCAAGGTTGCACATGATTCCCAGAGGAAATTATGAATTACGCCATTAGGTTTATGTCGAATAAACGAATCATGGCAATTTCTTATAAATGAGGGAAGTCTTAAAACCCTCCAATTTTTAGAGACATACAAATTTACATCCTTCCCAAATAAATGTTTCTTCTTGCCATTTTGAGCCATCTTATTTGGCTAATATAGGATAAAGAA
The DNA here is from genome assembly GCF_002776525.5 of Piliocolobus tephrosceles. Taxonomy (NCBI): domain Eukaryota; kingdom Metazoa; phylum Chordata; class Mammalia; order Primates; family Cercopithecidae; genus Piliocolobus; species Piliocolobus tephrosceles. Next base: position 2,759,449 of record NC_045447.1, read on the forward strand.
TAAAAGGATAATTACTTAATATGAATACACAGTAATGTCATTATCTATGTATTGTAGATAATGTGAAAATGCATTTGATATAGAATGATTTTTTTTAATGGAGAAAGACTCTAGTTGAGAAAAGACACTCATAAAATGGAAAAGTAGCTCATGCAAAGGAAAAAATAAATGCCAGGCCACTCATTAAGTCTTCACTGTGTTTTTCCACACTGGGATACATGTGGCTTGTGGTCAACCTCGCGTACTGTCTCAGTCTGTCCAGTGTGTGATTTGACACAGGTGAGCTAGAGGAATCCAGCCAAAGCCATGTCTTACTATTATGGTTTCAAAGTGAGATATTCAGTTCCTTTTGTTAAAAGGCTGTAGGTATTGGCCTGTTGTGGTAACTCATGCCTGTAATCCCAGCACTTTGGGAGGCCAAGGCAAGTGGATCACCTGAGGTCAGGAGTTCGAGACCAGCCAGCCTGGCTAGCATAGTGAAACCCCATTTCTACTAAAAACACAGAAAATTAGCTGGGTGTGGTGGCATGTGCCTGTAATCCCAGCTACTCAGGAGGCTGAGACAGGAGAATTGCTTGAACCTGGGAGGTGGAGGTGAGATTGCGCCATTGCACTCCAGCCTGGGCGGCAAGGGTGAAACTCCGTCTCAAAATAAAAAAAAAAAACTGTAGGTATTTTATTTTTTTAAAAAGATATTTACTGAGCTCAGTGGTAAAGGTGCTCTGCCAGATGCAGACAGGAATAGAAGACAGTTTGGAACACCTGTGTCCCTGGCAGCCCACAGTCTAGCAGGGGTTGAGGCTGTGTGCTAAGAGTACATGTTCAGGGTACTAAAAGTGACAAGGAAGATGGTCACCTGAGCTCTGTGGTGGTCAGGGAGTCAACACCTCCACGAGACGCTTTGTGTGTCACAGAGCGAGAGTGTTCCTAAGTCCGGGGGCAGTGGCGGCAGCTATGAACAGCTTTAGTAAGTGTCATGGCTCACCCCATTACTATGCTGAAGTCCTAACTCCGTACCTCAGAATGTGACTGTGTCTGCTGGAGATAGGGCCGTTAAAGAGGTCATTAAGGTAAAATGAGGTCACTGAGGTGGGCCCTAATCCCACAGGTCCTTATTAAGAGATTAGGACACAGGCACATAGAGGGATGACTGTGAGGACACAGGGAGTGTTGGGAGCAAGTCCCCCAAAATCTGGCCATAAACTGGCCCCAAAACTGGCCATAAAATCTCTGCAGCACTGTGACATATTCATAATGGCCCTAATGCCCAAGCTGGAAGGTTGTGGGTTTACAGGAATTGAGGGCAAGGAACACCTGATCCACCCAGGGCAGAAAACCGCTTAAAGGCATTCTTAAGCCACAAACAATAGCATGAGCGATCTGTGTTTTAAGGGTGTGTTCCTGCTGCAGTTAACTAGCCCAACCTATTCATTTAATTCAGCCCATTCCTTTGTTTCCCATAAGGGATACGTTTAGTTAATTTAATATCTATAGAAACCATGCTGATGACTGGTTTGCTGTTAATAAATATGTGGGTAAATCTCTGCTCAGGGCTGTCAGCTCTGAAAGCTGTGAGACCCCTCATTTCCCACTTCACACCTCTATTTTTCTGTGTGTGCATCTTTAATTCCTCTAGCGCCGCTGGGTTAGGGTCTCCCCAGCTGAGCTGGTCTCAGCAAGTGGCGTCCATCGTGGGGGCTGGAATCCAGGTCGAAGGGTCACCAGAGCGACAGTTGGAATGGAAAACTAGCTGGAGGATACCCGAGTACTCTTAAAGCAGTCCCCGTGGTGAGTAAGAAGGGGAGCTCAGAAGCGTCAGGGTAACAATGGGACAGATATGGGGTCTGGTTCTTTTCACCTTGGAACTTTTTCACACTGATAATGAGGAGGAACAAGAGTATAGTGAAGTAACTGAAGAGGTTACAGAGCATGTTTATTTGCCAGCTGAAGCTAAAGTGGCAAAGGAAGGAGAGGTTTATCCCTACCCTTCTGCACCCCCTCATTATTATTTTGAAGAAAATCGCCCCCCAGATCTTTCTTTTCCGGAGGACACTGGGCAAAAAGTAGTTGCCCCAGTGACTTGGAGCAGCGCCTCGAGTGACGGCTCTTAGTTCTATTCAGGCAGGAATGCAGCAAGCTAGACGAGAGGGTGATTTAGAGGCTTGGCAGTTCCCTGTTAGAATACACCCCCCAGATCAACAGGGAAATATTACAGCTACATTTGAGCCTTTTCCTTTTAAATTATTCAAAGAATTAAAAGAAGCAATAAATCAGTATGGACCAGGTTCTCCTTTTGTAATGGGACTGTTAAAGAATGTTAGTGTTGTCAGATGATTCCTGATTCCTGCTGACTGGGACACTCTTACTTGAGCTTGTCTAACTCCTGCTCAGTTCTTACAATTTAAAACTTGGTGGGTACATGAAGCTTCCATTCAGGCTGCTCACAATGCCCAGGCCCAACCTCAAATTAATATAACTGCAGACCAACTTTTGGGGGTTGGTGGCTGGGCTGGTTTAGATGCACAAGTCGTCATGCAGGATGATGCCATAGAACAGCTTAGAGGAGTGTGCATTAGAGCTTGGGAAAAAATCACTTCAGGTGGAGAACAATACCCTTCCTTTAGTGCTATAAAACAGGGACCAAGGGAACCATATGTGGATTTTATAGCTCTGTTACAGGAGTCTCTTTAAAAAGATGATTGCAGATTCGGCTGCTCAGGATATAGGGTTGCAGTTATTAGCTTTCGACAACGCTAATCCCGATTGCCAGGCTGCTCTGCAACCTATCAGAGGGAAAGCACATTTAGTTGATTATATCAAGGCCTGTGATGGTATCAGAGGTAATCTGCATAAAGCTACTTTGTTGGCACAGGCAATGGCAGGACTGAGAGTGGATAAAGGAAATACTCCATTTCCTGGAGCTTGTTTTGACTGTGGGAAGCATGGTCACACTAAAAAAGAATGTAGAAAAATTCAGCAAGTCAGGCTGCCAGAGAGGGGAAAAAAGAAAACTGCTGAGCCTGAAATATGTCCAAAATGTAAAAAAGGAAAACACTGGGCTGGTCAGAGTCACTCTAAGTTTGATAAAGAAGGGAACCCGATTTCGGGAAACGCCATGAGGGGCCCGTCCCGGGCCCTGTTCTAAACCGGGGCATTTCCAGCTCAGGCCATTCCCTCACCCCTGTACAATGTCTGTCTCCCACCACAGCTGGCAGTGCCACAGTAGATTTATGCTGCACAAAAGCTGTGAGCCTTCTGCCTGGGGAACCCCCGCAAAAGGTCCCAACAGGAGTCTGTGGACCCTTGCCAGCAGGGACAATAGGATTACTTTTAGGAAGGCCTCGTTTACGTTTAAAAGGCGTACAAATACATACAGGAATCATTGATTCAGATTACAATGGGGAAATTCAAGTTGTTGTATCTGCTTCTGTTCCCTGGAAAGCAGAGCCAGGAGAGCGCATAGCACAACTCCTGATTGTGCCATATGTGGGAATGGGAAAAAGTGAAATTAAATGAACGGGAGGATTTGGAAGCACAAAGAAACAAGGCGAAGGAGCTTATTGGGTAAGTCAAATTACTGATAAACATCCTACCTGTAAAATAACTATTCAAGGAAAGAAATTTAAAGGTTTTGTAGATACAGGAGTGGACATTTCAATCATTTCTCTACAGCACTGGCCGTCCACGTAGCCAATTCAACCTACTCAATCTAACACAGTTGGAGTTGGTAAAGCCCCTGAAGTATATCAAAGTAGTTATATTTTGCATTGTGAGGGGCCCGACGACAACCTGGGACTATTCAACCAATTATAACTTCTGTACCTATAAATTTATGGGGAAGAGATTTATTACAACAGTGGGGAGCACAAGTTCTAATTCCAGAACAATCATATAGCCCTCAAAGTCAACATACAATGCATGAAATGGGGTATGTCCCTGGTATGGGACTAGAAAAAAATTTGCAAGGTTTGAAAGAACCGCTTCAAATGGAAAAAGTTCCCGCCAAAGATTAGGATATCATTTTTGATGGTGGCCATTGTTAAGCCTCCAGAACCTATACCTTTAAAATGGTTAACAGATAAGCCAATTTGGATACAGCAATGGCCGCTAAGTAAAGAAAAACTGGAGGCTTTAGAGAAATTAGTTGCGGAACAATTAGAAAATGGGCACATAGCTCCAACATTTTCTCCTTGGAATTCTCCAGTTTTCATAATTAAGAAAAAATCAGGTAAATGGAGAATGTTAACTGACTTAAGAGCCATCAATTCAGTTATACAACCTATGGGAGCATAACAGCCAGGGTTGCCTTCTCCTGCTATAATTCCAAAAAATTGGCTTTTAATAGTCATAGATTTAAAAGACTGTTTCTTTACTATCCCTTTAGCTGAGCAAGACTGAACGGTTTGCATTTACAATTCCTGCAGTAAACAACCTGCAGCCTGCTAAGCATTGTCACTGGAAAGTGTTGCCACAGGGCATGTCAAACAGCTCAACAATTTGCCAGACGTATGTGGGACAAGCAATTACATTATTCACTATGTGGATGATATACTTTGTGCTACCCCCACTTGAGAACTATTAGCCAATGTTGTGATCACTCGCAAAATTCAATTTCTCGTGCTGGTTTAATTATAGCTCCTGACAAAATTCAGATTACTACTCCTTACTCCTACTTGGGGACCTTAGTAAATGACACTACCATTGTGCCACAGAAAGTAACCATACGTAGGGATAATTAAAAACAGTAAATGATTTTCAAAAATTACTAGGAGATATTAATTGGATACGACCCGCTCTAGGCATTCCTACCTATGCCATGAGTAATCTGTTTTCTATCCTTAGAGGAAATCCTAGTCTCACTAGCCCTCGGCAATTAACAAAGGAGGCTGAGGTCGAGTTATAACTGATTGAGAAGCAAGTCCATAAAGCTCAGATAAATAGAATAGATCCAGAGAAGATTCTAGATTTGCTAATTTTTTCAACTCAGCGTTCACCTACTGGTGTTGTTGTCCAAGAACAGGACTTAGGAGAGTGGCTTTTTCTTCCACATACTAATTCACAGACTCTAACTCCTTGTTTGGATCAAATCGCTGCCATGATAGGAAATGGGAGAACTTGGATTATTACATTACGTGGATATGATCCTGGAAAAATTATTGTCCCTCTCACGAAGGCACAAATACAGCAAGCTTTTATAAATAGTCTACTTGACAAACCCATTTAGCTGACTTTGCGGGTATTCTCGATAATCATTTTCCTAAAACAAAACTGTTTCAGTTTTTGAAATTAACTAATTGGATTATCCCTAAAATAACTAAATTTAAACCAATTGAAGGTGCTGAAAATGTTTTCACAGATGGGTCTAGTAATGGTAAAGCTTCTTATTCCGGCTCAAAAGGTAAAGTTTTTCAGACGTCCTGTACTTCAGCTCAAAAAGCGGAACTTGTAGCTGTAACTGAAACATTGACTGCTTTTGATATGCCTATTAATGTGATTTCTGATTCTTCATACGTGGTTCACTCCACCCAGTTAATTGAAAATGCTCAGTTATGATTTCATACAAATGAACAACTGTTGAGTTTATCTACCCAATTGCAAACAGCAGTTAGGAGTAGAATGTATTTTTACATCACTCACATTAGAGCTCATACACCTCTTCCAGGACCTTTGACTGAAGGGAATCAAATGCCTGATCGCCTAGATGCTACTGCAATATCTAATGCTCGACACTTTCACAATTTGACCCAAGTGAATGCCTCTGGTCTCAAATGCAGATACAGCATTACCTGGAAAGAAGCTAAAGCTACTATCCAGCAATGCCCAACTTGCCAAATGGTGCATTCCTCATCTTTTACAGGAGGAGTTAATCCTCAAGGACTGGAACCCAATTCTCTTTGGCAAATGGATGTCACACATGTTCCTTTGTTTGGGAGACTAGCTTACGAACATGTATGTGTGGACACTAACTTAGTGGCCTGAGCAAACTAATCCAGTAGGTGTCCCAAAAATAATGGCAGTTCAAACACTGGATTGCAAGGAGTGGTGACCACCGTTTCCTGGGATGGAAGATAGAGCCTGAGGAAAGCCTCCCTGGGTTCATAATTAGACCTGGGGCTACCACCTCAGGGTCCCCTTCGTTATGTCACCCGGCCTCCCCGTCATGCCCTGTTCATGACAGGGACCGTCTTAAACAACCTGTCTGTCAAGCCTTAGCTCACCCTCCCTCTTTTTTGCTGCTGTCTCCTTTGACTAAAAGAAGGTGATCTTTTTGGTGACTCATTCTTGCATCTCACACAGTAGCTCTCATATTAAAAAAAAAAAATCTATGAAAGTTTCAAAAGGGTGAAAATAGATATTACATTAGCCACAAACCCTATATATACAGTTTTAGTAATTACTTGGGCCAGATCTGGAAAGGGTGGGGTGTACTGAACTAAACAAAACTTCTTTTTTTTTCCTGCCAATTTATGGATGAGGCTAGAAGACTTACTGAGAAGGCTTCTGAAGTTTTATTTTTAAAAATTGTGGAATCAATATTAAAGCATTGCAAATTTCTTGATTTGCATGGCAGAACAACAGGTAAGCTTGCGAATGTTTAGAATTTCCAGGTGCCAGGGCAAGCCTGCTTAGGAGGCTTAGAAACCCGGTCACTCAGAAAAGCCAACGTCTGTCCCCACCAGCCAGCTTGTGCCTCCCTCACGGTGGGTGCTAAATTGATTTCTAGAAGTAGTTTAATTTTGCCAATTTGATGAGCAATAATAAATGGCCTCTCTTTTTTATTTGATTACTTATGAAGTCAACCTTTTTTTTTTTTTTTTTTTTTTGAGATGGAGTCTTGCTCTATCACCCAGACTGGAGTCCAGACTCGGCTCACTGCAAGCTCCACCTCCCAGGTTTACGCCATTCTCCTGCCTCAGCCTCCCGAGTAGCTGGGACTGCAGGTGCCCGCCACCACATCTGGCTAATTTTTTGTATTTTTAGTAGAGACGGGGTTTCACCATGTTAACCAGGATGGTCTCGATCTCCTGACCTCATGATCTGCCCACCTCGGCCTCCCAAAGTGCTGAGATTATAGGCATGAGCCACTGCACCGGGCTGAAGTCAAACCTTTTAATCAGCCTTTTGATCTATGCAAATAGCCTTTTCTATCTTTTGCTCAGTGCTTTTTCTTTTCTTTTTTTTTCTTTCAGAGACAGGATCTCACTCTGTTGCCCAAGCTGGAGTGCAGTGGTGTGATATCATGGCTTACTGCAGCCTCAAACTCCTGAGCTGGAGGGATCTGCCAGCCTTAGCCTCCCAAGTAGCTGCAACTATAGACACATATCACAATGCACAGCTATTTTTTTTTTTCTTTTTTTTATTTGGGACTGCTTTTTTAAAAACTTTTTTTTTTTTTAGAGACAGGGTCTTGTTATGTTGCCCAGGCTGGTCTCAAACTCCTGGGCTCAAGCTATCGTTTGGCCCCCAGCCTTCCACAGTGATGGGATTACAGGCATGCGCCACCACGCCCGGCCCTTTAAGGAGTTCTGATTTACATATGTATTTACATATGTGATATGAACCCTTCGTCACTTTTGCTGCAAATGTTAATTTCAGATTGTTCTTTCCATTTTGATAGTGTTGAAGATGTCTTTGATGTGCCGAGTTTAAAGCGCTCAACCTTTCCCCTGGTGTTGATACTGTCCGGGTAGGCACCCCATCCGCAAGTTATAGAAAGTATAGAAGTCTCAAGATTTCCTTCCTTTTATTCAGAATTGATCAGGAACGAATTTTAAGATAATGTGTAGGTGAGATAGCCCATCTTATTTCCCCCTATCTGTCTTGCCCATTTCCCTCAACACTATTTATTGAATAAATAACGCTTTTTTAGGACAGGCCATTTGTACCATCTCTGAAGGTGTGGTATACATTCGGGTTCATTCCTTGACTTGATACCCAGTTTCTTGCTGTTCTTTTGCCCTGAGCTAATGTCACACGCTTCTCATCACTGCTGTTGGATATTAGGATACAATGGTAGAGCCATCTGCATGATGCTTCTTTTTTTTTTTTTTTTGAGACGGAGTCTCGTTCTGTCGCCCGGGCTGGAGTGCAGTGGCCGGATCTCAGCTCACTGCAAGATCCGCCTCCCGGGTTTACGCCATTCTCCTGCCTCAGCCTCCCGAGTAGCTGGGACTACAGGCGCCCGCCACCTCACCCGGCTAGATTTTTGTATTTTTTAGTAGAGACGGGGTTTCACCATGTTAGCCAGGATGGTCTCGATCTCCTGACCTCGTGATCCGCCCGTCTCGGCCTCCCAAAGTGCTGGGATTACAGGCTTGAGCCACTGCGCCCGGCCATGCATGATGCTTCTTTTAAAAATGTTTCCAAACTTTTATTCCTTCACGTCAATTTTAGATACAGATCTGCAGCTTGGGGAAAAATCCCACTGGAAGAGTAATGGAATTGCTGAAGTGTGTGGGTGAACCTGAGGTTATCAACTCAACGGTGCTGAGAGACACGCAGCACTCTCGCGTCACTATTTATCCCTCATTTTAGGGCCCCAGAAAAAGCTATTTTTTATGATCTTACAAATTCCATAAACCTCTTGTTACACGTGTGCTTTGTGAGTGTCGTTTTTCCTTGTGTTTTTCCAGCCGGGCTTGTTGATTTTCAGGAGAACCGTGGGGCTTCATCATCAGCTTCACCACCAGCTCTGGGGGTTTCGTTCCGTTGTGTTTATCCCACGTCGGGGAGAAGTGGGAGAAGGGGGAGAAGGGGGATAAGGGGGAGGCCTCACTGGAGGCGTTTTCAGGGCAGCCTCTGGCCATACCTGTCTCGGGAGTTCCAGACGACAAGTATCAAGTCCTTGACCCAGTTTCCTCAGAGCCTGCCCTGCCGATGGGCGGCCCTGGCTCGCCGGGAGCAGAAGCAGGTGCTGCCCTTCAGAATCCTGGGCTCGGAGGAGTGGGCGTTGGCCGGTCTCACCTGCCACACCTGGCGGTGATGGACTCCTTGTTTACCTGGCGGCCCCGCTGGACTCCTACGGAGAGCAGGGTCTGCAGCTGGGCTCACTCAGGGTTCTCAGACCTCGGTAGGGACATATGTGTTTGCTCATGGAGCGTGGAGGCCGCCTCTCTAGAGGGTCCCCAGCAGACCCAGGTGAGGCGGGTCAGAGTGGAGAGGAGCTGGAGTCTGAGAACAGCCTCCGTGGGGTCAAGTTCCTGAAGGACACGTGGGGGCCACCCCAGCAGCTCTCGGGGGGCGCATCGGAGGCGCCTGGGGCTACAGTGTTCCCCTCATTGTATATGTTTTGGAGGCATCTGGCGCTGTGGGCAGGAGCTCACGGGGCCATGTGTCCCGTCCTCACCACCCTGGGTGTGCGCCAAGCCCACAGGCCAGGCTGGGGCATGCTGTTGGCCCATGGCTGTTGGTTGGCAGGTGGCCCTTGGCTGTTGGCCCATGCTGTTGGTTGGTAGGACCTGGAGACCCACAGAAGGAAGACGCCTTCCCAGCAGGGGAGGGGACCAAGAGACAGGCAGGGTTGGGCCCCAGGCTGGGGAGCTTCCTTGGGTCCCTGAGATGCAAAAGGGCTTCCAGCGGGGATCTGGGGAAATCTAGGCCACAAACCAAGGTGAAGGAGGTGGAAGGGGGGCTGAGGGCAACAGAGGGGTAAGGGGCCCAGGCAGGAAGACTCCAGAGCCACCGGACCTAGGCTTGGGGTGGGGGACAAGGGCCTGTGGAGCAGAAAAGAAAAAGTTGGTGATTCTGAGGACTTCACTCATTCATTTTGAAATCAATCAATCAATCATATAGCACAAAACAGCCGTCCCTCAGTGGCGTCACCTGGCCTTCTGCCTCCGCATGTTGGCTGTGTCCTGCCAGGGCCCTGTGCTCTGTGGAAACCCAGTTCCCTTGGGGGCCCACGAGGCCCCACCACTGCCCCACTCAGCCTTGGAGCTCATCCCTGCCCTCCTCTGCTCGACTCCTGTTCCATCTGCAATGACCCCTCTTCCAGGGAGCCTTCCTCACCTCATCCCATCTCAGGGCCACCCACTCTGGCTGCCTGTACTCACACAGCATGGTCAGGCTCTCCAAACCCTGCTCTAGCCCCCACTCCCACCCCTGTAGCCCTTGCCTCTAACAAATCAGGTAATTACAATGCTTGCTACAATGTAACCTGCACTAGGGCTAGATGATGCATCTGTCTTGTTCTAAGTGAATCCCAAACTCCCAGAACAGGCCTGGCCCATGTGTTTGTTGATTGACTGAATGATGTGTTGGGAGGCTGCAGAGGGGAGAGGCTGGCTGGGCACTTGGCTCAGGAGGCATGAGATCTGGATCCCTTCTAGCTCCTCCTCCTGGCTGTGCAACTTGGCCTTGTTACTGAACATGTCTGAGCCACATCTGTAGAGTGGAGACGGCATCAGGCCTATATCATTGTGTCAGGGGGCGCTGGTGAGATCCAGCAGCCGCTGAAGCAGCCCGCACAGGCCTGGCCGTAAGGGGAGTGGGGATGGGCTACACCCTCTGTGGTGCTGGCTGGGAAGACCAGGCCCCAGACCCTTGAGTCTTCCTCCCGTCCAGCTCCGGGACGTGGCTGGGGGGCAGTGCTCACCATCTATGTTGAAGACCGCGGCTTTCTGTAGGTGGAATTTCTCCACGTACTCCAAGTATCTTCCCATCCATTTGGGGTCCTCCAGCAGTCTTCTGGCTGGAATCAGAGGAGCTGACAGTGAGGGACTGAGGCCTGGAGCCTCTGTCTTTTCTGCCCTCCTCCTCTGCGGAGAACAATGGGGAGGCAGAGGCCCTGGGCACCTGCCAGCCCACCACTAAGTTGCCATGGGCTGGGGGCTCGTCGGACCACGGCAGCACCCTCTCTGCGACCTCCCGGGCCTGGCCAGCTCTGATTGCAGTTGCCCCAACCTTGTCTTCTCTAAACACAGGTCTGTTCTGAGCTCGGCAGGTAAAGTGCCCCTGGAAGGAGGGAGTCAGGCCTGGCCCACCTCAGTGGAGATCTCCAGAGGGTCCTGAGTTCCGGCCTGGCGCCACCCTTCCCACCCCCTCGACCTTCTCAGCCCTGGGGCCTCTTGACTGCTGCTGTCCCGCTCCCCCACCCCATCCTGGGCTTGGGCTCCGGCTGATCCTCCACCCTGAAATGCCCCCAGGCCCATCTATCTCCACCTCGTCTTCAGGACACTGCAGCCCCTCGATGCCCCCGACTCTGTCCCCTGTGCCCTTTGAGCCTTTCTTTCATGGTGCTTTTACTTTCAGACCCACAGGACCCCGAGACATTGCTTGATAAGGAGGAAGACAAGGAAGGGATTTTCTCAGTTCCATCTACAGATAATTCAAGCTCCCAGTGCAGTGCCCAGAGCCGGGCCCACCTCGTAGCCGACCCGCAGTGCACGTCCTGCGTGGGGACACCCTCCCTGAGGGTGCGCTCAGCTGCAGCTCAGCCCGAGGCTGCCTGTGCCTTCAGAACACCCTGCACAGAAGGCCCCCTCCCAGACAGGATGGCAAGTCTCCGCACAGACCCAGGAGTGTCCGGCAGCTCCTCCCTTCTGTCTGGGGACCGGGGCACTGCACCGGCCAGTGCTGGGGAGAGCTGGCCACTTACCCAGCAGCACCCACAGGCTGGTGATCTCGTCATCCTCAAAGCGCACGTAAAGAATGAGGTTGCTGTAGTCGGTGCTGACGAAGCGTACGTGCAGGCTGCCGCCCTCAACTGTGGGAGACCCCGGGGCCGGGTGATACACGATGCCTCACTCCTCTGTCCCCCAGGCCCTGGACCCCCCCATGCCCTGTGGACAGTGCAGTGCTACCAAGAGGATGCACGGCCTCCTTCCAGCACCTGTTCTTCTCCCAAAGCCGACAGCCCCCCCTGAGTGTTGCGGCCAGGACTGGGCGTCCGAGCGTCCCTTGCTCGCCCCTCCCCACTCAGAGCCCAGCCTGGATCCCGGACAGGGGCACTCACAGGAGCCTTGGTACTGGCCTTGCAACTGGGTTGGATGGATGGTGATGTTTGCTTCTTTACACACCCCTTCTCCCCTGGGAAAGGAGAAGGGAACCAGGGCCTGGTCAGCCTCCAACTCTGTCCTGTTGTCTTGCCCCAAGATATTGTGGCCCTCTCAGGGCTCTCCACCAGGGGACACTGGGGCTGCCACCAGCTGAGAGCCCTCCTGTCCTCCCTGGGGGGTCAGCTTCCCAGGCTCAAGGTCAGCCTTGTCCTGGCACAGGCACCAGGGTCATGCAGCCAGGAGGAGGCGATGCCCAGGGGGTGCTGGGGATGGGGTCGGAGTGAGGAAGTGGGGTCGTCCTCATTTCTGGGATGACACCAAACCTCCTGAAGTGGGTTGGTCCCAGTCTGGCCTTGGCTCTGAACTCCAGGTCTTGGGGGCTGGGACCCTGACTGTCCTGCCTGTCCCCACTTGCTCTGGCTCTGTGCACAGAGGCCCCTCACCCCCATGCTCCTGCCTCTGTGTGTAGACAGAGGCCCCTCACCCCCACGCTCCTGCCTTTGTGCACAGAGGCCCCCTCACTCCCATGCCCTTTGCTCTGGGGTCTTCAGTTTCTCATCTGGGGTGGGTACCCGCCAACCCCTGGGACTCTGCAGGCCCCCGCACGGTGTGTCTATGACTGAGTGGCTACTAGGATGTGGGTCTCACTGCCTTCAGAGCTGTGGGTGCAGGTGGAATAATGTAAGCTTGTTGTCGGTGTCACTGGGCTCAGCGCAGCTTGTCCCCAGGGCCGATTTTCTTTTGCTGACAGCGCAGCTGTCCTTGGGATTCCCTGACTTACGTCGGGGCCGAAAGGGGCGTGGACCCGGGTGGCTGTGGTCCTTGGGAGAGGGTTGTTGGGAATTAGGCAACTTTCAAACGCTGGAGATCGCACATTTAAAACGCCAGACCCCGGCTTCCTCCACAGCTGGAACACAGGCCCATGGCCCAGTGGGCATGTCTGCTGGGACTGGACGTGGCCTCCGGGGCTGGGCTGGTGTTTCCTGCCCGCCTGCCTCTGGCAGCTTCCGAGTTTACCCCTCTTGGAGCGGGGTCTTGGGCCTCAGCTTGGTGTGATGTGTTCCTCTGCCTCGGAACAGTGTCACTGTCCCTTGGGGGTCCCTGGGTCTGAGAAGGAGCGCCTGAGAGGGGTGGCAGGAGCCGTGCTTACTTCCAGAACAGCACGAAGTCCATGTCCCCACCGTCCCTGGTCTGGATGGAGTGGAGAGCAAGCCTCAGAGGGTCGGCCGGAGAGACCAGGTTTGCATGGCTGGCTGCCAGCTGCAGGGTGAGCCAGCGCCCCTCCACCTGCAGGGGTGTGGGCCAGGGCAGGAGAGGCTGGCTAGTGCCCAGTCGTGTGGCACCCCACCACCTGCAGGGGTGCGGACTGGGGCGGGAGAGGCCGGCTAGTGCCTGGCTGTGGGCACCAGTAGGCTACCCTCTGAGCTCTCAGGCCCCAGCTTTAGCACTGAGCATGGTCAGCAGGTGGTCGTGCCCCTCCCAGGGGGCTGCATTGGCAAACGTTCCCTCTTCCTGGTCTATATTGGCAAATGCCCATCTGTGGATCCAGGTGGAGGATAAGCCGTGCTTCCTTTTTGGGAAGAGCCACCTCCCGTCCCCTTCTCTCAGATCTCTGTCCAATCCCTTTCCACATTTGCTACCCTCACTTCCCTCAGCCCTGCACCCCTGCCCCTGCCTGATCCAAGCTCTGTTCCCCTGGCCAGGGAGGGTAGAGGGGAGGGTCTGGCTCTGTGCTGGGCGTCCCTCCATCCCTGCACTCCCACCAGCAGCACCAGGACCCCAGGGGCCACACAGGGAGGAGGAACTGGGACCCTCCCTGCACCCGGGGCTGGCCTCTTCATGTCACCCAGGGTGAACCCCTCCCCTGCTCCCTGCCTGGGCCCAGCGTCTGGGTGCTCTGCTTCACTGGACGCTGCCCTGCAGCCTTCTCCTGAGACTGCTGTTGTGCCCCGGCTTCCACAGCCAGGAGAGAGGGAAGGGCCCCGAGGTTAATCAGTGGCCGCTGGTTCCGGCTGTGCAGGAGGACAGAGCCCGTTCCTGCCTGGGTTGGACCCAGGCCCAGGTGCAGCTCACCCTCCAGAGCTGCTGCAGGGTCAGGCAGGGCCCAAACCCCAGCCCCCGCCCACCTGCCCCCACCCCCTGCACCTCCTCAATGTGACACTCGTGTCATCCCCAGCCCGTGTTCCAAGCCTGAGTCTGGGGACTGGACCCAGGACACTTACCTTCTGCGCGTCAAAGTCCGGCTGTACCGGCACTTCTTCCAGAGCCTTCTGGGCACCCGCCAGGCCCAGGCCGAGGGCCAGCAGCAGGAGAGGGCCTTTCTCCAGGGCCATGACTCCGGGGAAGGGAGAGTGCCCCCAACCAGCTCCCTCCTCTGTGCTGCCCAGACCCACCCCACCTTCCCACAGGCCACCTAAAAGTTCCAAGTTCTGCAACCCTACCCCAGGAATGACGCCGCCTCCCCGGCACCGCCCCGTGTCTAAAGTGATGGGAAGCTGTTGTGTGGACTGGGTGTGGAGTGGCTGTCGGGGCAGTTTAACTGCATTGCACGTCTGTCCTGGATTCTGGGATGAGGCCTGTGGCCTGAGGGGGGCTGGGAAGAGGGCAGAGGAGGATGTGGGCTCTTTCAGGCCTGCAGCCCCTCCTCCCCAGGCCCCCTGGTGCCCGGTGTGTTTGTCCACCGGCTGCTGGGGCCACGAATGCCAGGATCACGCTCACATCCCTGTTCACCTCCTGCTCACGTTGAGCCTGCCTGGGTGTGGGGAGGGTGGAGGGGGTGGGGCCTGCCTGCGTGTGGGGAGGGTGGAGGGGGTGGGGCCTGCCTGGGTGTGGGGAGGGTGGAGGGGGTGACACAGACGAGCCCTGGGATGGCACTCGGCACGTGCTGGGCACTGAGCCCTCACGGGGCGTCTGCCCCTTGTTCCTGCTTACAGCAAATGTCTCCCACCAGCCACCTCTCTCCAACCCTGGAGCCACTCCCAGCCCAGGCCATGAGCCTCTCTCTTGCCCCATCCTCCTGCCCTCATGTGTCCAGAGGCCAGTGTGGGGTCAGGTCAGGTGCTCCCTGCTCACCCACCTTGGATCCTCCTTTGCCATCTGGATTAAGTGTGGATCTCCAGGCCCCACTCCCTCCTTCCCTGCTGCAGCTGCAGAGATGCCTGCCAGCCCTTGAATGTGGCACCTGCCTCTGTACCCCACGCCCGCCCTGCCCTCCCTCCTCCCTACCTGGGGCTGCATGGGGCTGAGGAGAGGCTGCCCGGCCCCCATACGTTCCAGCTTCCAGGGAGTCTGGGCTCTGGTTTGAGGAGAACCGCTGGCCTCAGGGTGACCACTGGCTTGGCCCCAGGGTTCTTAGATACACACTAGGGGGTTACTCTGGGCTGGTGCTGCAGGGTTAACTCTAGGAGTGACGCACCCCACCCCCCACCATGGGATGTGGGCAGTCCCAAGTTCAACCCACTGAGCTTGTTTTCTCTCCAAAGATGGAGAGGGGGCAGGGATGACACGGTCTGTGCAGGGTGCTCTGAGGACGGAGTCAGGTAATAAAGAAAAGAGCTTAGTTGAGTGCCTGCCCCTCATAAGCTCACTGTGAAGTCAGCTCCCGGCCAAAGGTCCTGCCAAGGGTCCGGTTAAGTTTGCATGAAACGCCCCCAGCCCATCGGGGAGGCTCCAAAGCCCGGGCTGGGGAGGGCCTGGCCTGATTTGCAGGGTCTTTCTGGAGGCTTCCATCAGCAGGCCAGGGTGAGGCAGCTCTCTCAGGTCAGCCTTGGGAACGGCCAGGCTAGAAGATGAAGTCTCATTCCCCACCCCTGGCCGCAGACACAGGGACTCAGGTGGGCCTGAGGAGACCTCGGGCCTGTCCCCTATGTCCTGGAAGACAGAGCAGCTGTCACCCATGGCTGACTCAGTCTGGGCTCCCACACACCCTCCAACGCTGAGCTGGCCGTGCCTGAGTCAAGGGGCCAGGGACCAATACAGCATCTCGCACCCCACCCACAGCCCCTGCGCCCTGGGAAGGCCCCACCCACATGCAGGTTCCAGAAGGGGCCAGGGCCAGGCAGGGCTCAGTGCAGGGTGGCAGCGTCTGGCCTCCATCCCTCTTCCTCCTTCTGGGTGCAGGATGTCACTCAGCAGCAGCCACGCTCAACCTCAAGTTTGCCGTTTGGTTGGGCCTTAGGGGGTCCTAGCGCTCCCTGTGGACCTTCCAGGGCCCAGCTGCTGCCCTGGGTCTATGATTTCTGCCTCTGGGCACCTTCCTCTACTTCCCAACCTCCCTGGTGGCCAGGTGCTGGCCTGAGATCTGTGTGCAAGGATGAGTGTGCAAGTGTATGTGTGTGCAGGGGTGTGCGTGTGCAGGGGTGTGTGAGTGGAGGGGTGTGTGTGTGCAGGTGTGTGAAAGTGGAGGGGTGTGCGTATGCAGGTGTGTGTGAGTGGAGGGGTGTGTGTATGCAGGTGTGTGTGAGTGCAGGGGTGTGCGTGTGCAGGTGTGTGAAAGTGGAGGGGTGTGTGTATGCAGGTGTGTGTGAGGGCAGGGGTGTGTGTATCCAGGTGTGTGAGTGGAGGGGTGTGTGTATGCAGGTGTGTGTGAGTGCAGGGGTGTGCATGTGTAAGTGTGTGAGTGTGCACGTGTGTATGTTCAGATGTGTGTGCAAGTGTGAGGTCAGGAGTGTGAGTGCATGAGTGTGAATTCAGGGTGTGTGCAAGTGTGTGAGTGCTGGTGCGTGTGTATATGTGTGTGCAGGTGTGAGTGCAGATGTGTCTGTGCAAGTGTGAAGTCAGGAGTGTGAGTGCAGGGGTGTGTGAGAAGGGGTGTGTATGCAGGTGTGTGTGAGTGGAGGGGGTGAGTGCAGGGGTGTGCATGTGTGAGTGTACATATGTGTGTGTGCAGGTGTGTGTGCAAGTGTGAGATCAGGAGTGTGAATGCAGATGTGTGAGTGCAGAGGTGTGTGTACAAGTGTGAGGTCAGGGTGTGTGTGCAGGGGTGTGTGAGTGCACAAGTGTATATGTGTGCAGGGCTGTGTGTGCAGGGGGCAGACAGAGGGGTGACTGGAGACAAGGAACGGGGCACCAAGACTGGGTGCCAGTTTCATGCCATCTGGGGTGGGAGGAGGCTTTGGCTCTTCCTGAGACCTCAGTGGGAGCTTCTGGGAGGGTCCCCACCTGCCCTGTGAGCCCTGCACACCTGGGTAGAGAGAGTAGGGTCTTCCTCGGTCTGCAGTAGGGTCTTCCCACCTGGCCAGGCCCTGGACGGTCCGTGGCACCACAGAGGACTGAGTGTGAAATCAGACTTTACCCATCAGATCCTGGACACTGAAGCAAGGCGGCTTTCGGAGTAGAGAAAAAGCAGGAAGGAGGAGAGCGACTGTGTTCATCTGAAGGATGAATGGGAGGAAAGGCCCAGAAACTCGATAATGCAGGCGGACGGCAGAGTGGCAGGTGGCAGCTCTGTAGACATCAGCTCACCTGGCACACACTGCGTGCACCTCCAGGGTGTGCTGGCTACTGCGCTGGGCATGGGGAGAGATGGCCACCCGCGCGGTCCACAGAGGCTTCTGGAACTTACAGCGGGGCCAGGGCCCCACACAGAGCTACACAGGTGGGGGTGGGGCTGTGACGGGCGCCCGCCTTTCCAAGTGAGTTGGGGGAGGTGACGGGAGTAGTCAGGAACGGTGTTCCAGAGGTGGGAACAGCATGTGTGAGGTGCCCAGTGGAGCCAGCGACAGCCCAGCCCCCGCCTGGAGTGAGTCCCGCCGGCGTGGGTCCCCAAGGCGCAGGGCTGTGGGGACTCAGTGAAGGTGGGTGGTGCTCCATGAAGTCGCCGAGGTGGCCGGACCAGGCCCCGTGAGCTCCTGGCCCTGGGCAGAAGGCAGCTTCACCTGCGTGGTGGAAGCAGTTGGTGGATACAGCTGGGTTTGCGTTTTACAGGCCCCTGTCGGTGTGGTGAGGGGCCTTCTGCAGGCCAGGGTCCTGGTGGAGGAGGAGAAAACCCAGGTGTGTCCTCTAGGACCTGTGCCTGCCTGTGGGGTGGGGGCCGCAGCCAGTCCCTGAAGCCCCACTGCTCTGCTGTGGCCCCTCCCACCCCGTCTGCACACCTTCCCGGCCAGTTGGGAGCCAGCTGGGAGCCGTTCCACGGGGACCCTGTGAGGCTGCCACCTCCAGCCTCAGAACGGTGACTCCCTTGTGGCCTGGAGAGAACACACGTTCACTGAAAACAACTAGCAGGCCAGGCGTGCTGGCTCACACCTGTAATCCCAGCTCTTCGGGAGTCTGAGGCAGGCAGATCACTTGAGGTCAGGAGTTCAAGACCAGCCTGGCCAACATGGTGAAACCCCATCTCTACTAAAAATACAAAAATTAGCCAGGTGTGGTGATGTGTGCCTGTAATCCCAGCTGCACCTGTAATCCCAGCTACTCAGGAGGCTGAGGCAGGAGAATCGCTTGAACCTGGGAGGCAGAAGCTGCAGTGAGCTGAGATCGTGCCACTGCACTCCAGCCTGGGTGACAGAGTGAGACTCCATCTCCCCAGAAAAAAAAACAAAAAAAAAAAAAAAAAAAAAAAAAAAAGCAGTGGCATCAGATTCTGTCTTTTAAAATTTTTTACATAGCGATGGGGTCTCCCTATTTTGCCCAGGCTGGTCTTTGACTCCTCGGCTCAAGCAATCCTCCTGCTTCAGCTTCCCAAATAGCCAGGATGTCAGGTGTCAGCTCCCGTGCCCAGCCTATGCCATCAGGTCCTGCCTCTTCCACCCAGGGAATCCCAAGGGGACAGCAGGAGGCCGGAGGGGAAACAGGCTCTGAGCAGAGGGAGCCGGGTCCACTCATCAAGGAGCCACAGGCCCAACAGTTCCCGATCACCTTCCCCTGCCACACCGATGTCCCCAGCTGACACTGCCACCGGCGACCCTGCCTGAGACACAAGAGCTGATCAGGAGCCATGGTGGGCCACTGGCCCACATCCCAGGTGTGAAGGGTAGGAGCCAGCATGGCCCAGGCAGTGTTGGAGACACCCATGGTCCCCTGGGGACCCCACTCTCAGTCACCAGAGCCAGGCTGGTGGGGCAGAGATGGAGGTCACCTGGGAGACAGTCAGGGCCCAAGCCCGGCCGCACCGGCGGAAGGCCCGAGAAGCGTCCGGTGTCAGGTGCCCCCAGATCCTGCAGATTCTCCCTCTGGGCGTTTCCACCCAAATGTGCCGCGTGGAAACTGCCTCCATCCAGGCAACAGGCCTTGGCGGTGCTCCAGGAGCCTGCTCTTCCATAGCAAACAGGCCTGGAAACCCCGGGCTGGAACTCCTTTCTGAAAACAAGTGGGAAAAAATACACAAACTGAAAAGAATTCTGCCGAGACAGCAAGCACCGCACTGGGACGCACCAGCCACCCCCGAAAGGCACGGGAAGGGAGCCGGGACCCCACTGTGCAGGTCACCCCTGGAAGGAACCAGAAGGGAGGCGGGACCTGGGGCTGACAGGATTCTCCTTCAACGCCTCCTGCCTTGCAGGTGTGCTCGGCAGTTCTCTCCCTCCCCTCTCCCTCCCGCCCCCCCCCCCGCTTCCCTCCTTCCTCCTCAGCAAGTCAGCAACAGCCTGGAGGCTGAGACCCACCTGGCCGCTGTGTGCTGTGGGCCTGCGGGGGGCTGAGCCTGAGGTGCCCTCCTACGTCCACCATCCCTCTTGTCCCGAACGCCCCCTCGGCTTGCTGGTTGTCATGGTCATGACGCCCACCTGTGTCCGAAAGTGAAGCTGCCTTTCTTCAATGCACCATCACGGACATGGGGAGGCCAGTGCCGTGGCAGCGTTTCCAAATTAGCTTGACCCACAGGGCACCCCCAGGAATCCCTACCAAACACCCCCACCTCATGAGGAGAGTGTCCCCCACACACAGCCAGGGATGTGCTTTGGGATCTCAGAGGTATCCCCACGGAGGCACCCCAGGCCCTTGCGGGGTCTGAGCACGCTGCAGTGGACAGGGAGGCAGCCGTGTGAGTCTCAGCTTCTCGGCCTCCGAGGCCGGGCTCCCCGTGCACAGCTCACACGGTGATGGTCACCGTGTCTTGGTGGGCGGCTCGGTAGACCCAGTGAACATCCGTCTCACGGTGACAGCAAAGCCTACCTTGGAAGAATCCGGTTTAGTTAACTGCGACTCAGGCTGCAGAGCGAGCGACGGGTGGCCTAGGCATGGCAGGTGTCTCAGAACGAGGGTTAGAGCCACTGAAAGACTCCTGGTAAAAGTCCACGTGGTCCACTCAGTGGGGCTTCCGAGTCTTGCCCGACAGTTGCTGTCCCCCGGGTTGTCACACACACAGATGAAAGCAGGATGGGCTGAATTTCTTGGGTCACATTTTCCACCAAAATTTCTGTAAACTTTGGTCCGATTTTTCCCAGGGCCCTTCCACACAATCAGAGGACTCAGGCTCCACCCAGTGGCCATCGTGGGGACGTCAGCGGCCGGGGCCTCGCATCCTCTGGTGAGGCGAATTTTGTATGAGTTAAATCCTTCCAGATTCAAGGTGACAAACTCCTCAGGGGCTGCCTGTGGGCTCGGCGTCCTTTCTGTCCACGCTCCAGCCCCGGGAGCTCCAGCTGCCTGCAATGTTGGACTTGCTTCTAATTCGTCACTGCGTTCCCCACTCTTCTGTAGGGATCAGCGCCAGAGTTAGAACACCCCTGAAGGCCGAGGCGGGAGGATCACTCGAGGTCAGGAGTTCGAGACCAGCCTGACCAACGTGGTCAAACCCCGTTTCTACTAAAAATATGAAAACTAGCTGGGCGTGGTGGCACACACCTGTAGTCCCAACTACTCAGGAGGCTGAGACAGGAGAGTTGCTCGAACCTGGGAGGCAGAGGTTGCACTGAACTGAGATCCTGCCACTGCACTCCAGCCTGGGTGACTAGAGTGAAACTCGGTCTCCAAAAAAAAAAAAAGAAAGAAAGAAAGGAAAGAATGAACAAACCTCCCTGGATTTGTGCAGTGGAATTAAGTTGTGGAAACCCTGGAGGCAGGTCTGCCATCCGTGGAGGGGGTAACTCTGAACCCATCAGCAGGGTGTGGGCTGGCCTGTGTGAGATTTGGAGTCCATGCGGCCCCCGAGCCTGGGAAAGAAGCAGCTGCAGAGGGAGGGGGTCCAGAGGCTGCGGAATCTATGACTCATCATCTATGTGGTTGTTTAGGGATGGGGGTCAACGGGGAAAAAAATCATGCTGAAGCCTAGTGGAGCCGGGGCCACGTCAGGCTGGAGTGGGGCGGCTGTCCCAGGTCACGGGGGTCCCCATCGGGGGACGGGGAGCACAGTGTTTACGGGAGCAGCTGCGACAGTTACATGAGATGCGACAATCAGCATTTCCAGGGTGCTGTGTTCCTTCACTTTTTCCCCATACATCTTAGAATAATCTTACCTGTGTCTACCAAAAAGATTGCTGGAATTTCGATGACAATTGCGTTAAGCTTGTTTATCAATTTGGGAGAATTGACATCTTTACTATGTTAAGTCTTCTAGTCCATTAACAAAATAAGTCTCTCCGTTTATTTAGAGTTTTCTTGATTTTTCATCAACATTATTTTCAGCATACAAATCGTGTACATTTCATACAGTTTATACCTAAGCATTCCACCTTTTTTCTGAGTGATTGTAACTGGCATTGTATTTTACATTTCATTGTCAATCTGTGCATTGCTAGTATGTAGAAAAAGGCAACAGATTTTTGTGTCTTTATCTTGTATCCTGCCACCTTGGTAAACTCATTTATTTTAGGACTTTGTTTGTCTGTTTTTTGTAGATTCCTTGAGATTTTCTATGTGAACAGCCATGCCACATGCAAATAGACATCATTCTATTTTATCCTTTCAACTCTGTAGGCTATTAGAAACTATCTCAGGTCCTCTCATGTGAGCATTAGGGGTGGTAAGACGAAGGAGGTACAGACACAAATAAATGGAGAAACAGACAAAAATCAGTTGACTGAGAATAATTTTTATTTTTCAGAAACAGGATTCAAAAAGGAAAAACCCTAAAAGCTTTTTCTTTTTTTTTTTTTCAGACAGAGCCTGACTCTGTTACTAGGCTGGAGTGCAGAGGCACGATCTCGGCTCACTGCAATCTCTGCCTCCTGGGTTCAAGCAATTCCCCTGACTCAGCCTCTTGAGCAGCTGGGACTACAGGTGTGCACCACCACTCCCAACTAATTTTTTGTATTTTAGTAGATATGGGGTTTCACCATGTTGGCCAGGATGGTCTCGATCTCCTGACCTTGTGATCTGCCCACCTTGGCCTCCCAAAGTGCTGGGATTACAAGCATGAGCCACCACACCCGGCCAGCATAAAGACTTTTAAAAAAATATAATTATAGCTTGCAATCAGCTTTTAATTAATCTGACTTCTAACCTTGGAATTCTTTAAAAGAAAAAAAAAATCCATTCAAATATCTTATTAACAGATTTTAGCCAGGACAAACAGCTTATATTTCTGGCTTTTGAACTTCTTTACCAAAGGTAACTTTCCAAGTGAAACCAACAAGCCTTAACAAAGGTTATGACTTAACCAAGGATACATGAAACATCTCAAAACAGGTGAAAGGCAGTCGCCACAAGATCCAGAATCACCCAAATGACAGCTTGTATTAGTCTGTTTTCATGCTGCTAATAAAGACACACCTGAGACTGGGTAATTTACAAAAGAAAGAGGCTTAATTGGACTCACAGTTCCATGTGGCTGGGGAGGCCTCACAATCATGGTGGAAGGCAAGGAGGAGCAAGTCACATCTTACGCGAATGGCAGCAGGCAAAGAGAGAAGCCTGTGTGGAGAAACTCCCGTATTTAAAATCATCAGATCTTGTGAGGCCCATTCACCATCATGAGAACAGCAAGGGAAAGACCCGCCCCCATGATTCAGTCGTTTCCCACCAGGTCCCTCCCACAACACGTGGGAATTATGGGATCTACAAGATGAGCTTTGGGTGGTGACACAGCCAAACCATATCACAGCTCCAAGAAAAGAAAGTTTCACTTGCCACAAATGGGGCACAACCCACATTTCTATCTGGCTATGTTTACTAGTGTCTTAGCTTCCCAGCTGATGGTCTACACACAAAGGCCTTAAATCCCTGTATGCCTGCACAAGCAGAAGACAAGAAATCAAAAGCTGTCAATGGAATGGAAAAGCATTAATAACTGGGAAAAGTCACACAAATATCAAACCAAAAGAGTTCCCTGACCAGGAATCAAACCCAAGCCATGGCAGTGAAATTGCAGAATTTTAACTATTAGACTGCAAAGAACAGTGGCTTTTGTTATTCCCTCAGGCCATCTGAAGTAAGGAGTTTGAGCCTCCAAGATTTTGGCTTTGTTTTAGGTCAGATTTTTCTCTTTCATTTCTTCAAGAGAATTTTTAAGGCTAGCCATGACACTATCATGTTTCCTTTTTAAAAAGGAAATCCAATCACCCCATCATTTTTAAACATGGAAGCCTCTGGGGTCTCTTACGGTGGCTAATCAGAGTCTGTTCTCTTAGAACTAAGGCTCTCTATGCTTTCCTCTTAGAACTAAGGTTCTTGCCTAGCACTCGGGTTCTCTGTAATGACGCTCACCTTAGGAAGGGTCCGTTGGAGTGTTCTTAGCGTGAGAGTCCTCATAAAATCTTATGGAACAGCTGAGTCTGACTGGACTGGGAAGGTCCCCTCCTAAACCCAGGCCAACAAAGACATTCCCTCCGGAGTCTAGATGGAGGGAACCAGGACAGGGACTGGGGAGGAAACAGGAAGACATAAAGGGAAGGGGTGGAGAGAAATAAAAGTCTCTAAAGTCTTCAATCTAAAAGCAGGAGATCTCAGATCCAGTGGACTTTACCTGGCTTCTTCCCTGTGTGGTCAGCTGGGGAGACAGCTGAGCCAAAGACCTTGGTGCATTGACTTCCAATCATGCTGGGAGAACCTGGGGCTCTCTGCAGATCCCATCTTCATGGGATCTGAAGAATCATGTCAACTGAAGAATGATGAGGTTCATACATTTGGAAAGGAGAGTTTTGCTTCTCATAAGGGGTTTCAGCCTGCAACGTGGCCATTCTGACAGACTGAGAAGTGTAGCCTTGGGTCAGAAGCCAGAAACAGAGATTTCCACAGAGAGGAAAAAGGAGTAGGAGCAGGAATTTATGCTCAGTAGAATGGCTGAATATGCATATGTAATAAGCTATAGGAAGAGTTAGGAAAGGAGAAACATGCACATGGGCAATGGAGCTTCCTGCTGTCACACATAGACCAGCTAGAACCACTCTGTGGTCAGTGGTCTTTTATCAGGAAGGAATGCTGGACAATTGTGCTGAAACCAAAAAAAGGGAGAAGCAGTGTCAGGTGCTTGATTGATATCAGCAGTGGAGTCTTTTGAAAGGACTGGTTTCTATGTAGCCCTTAGGGAAAAGTCTAATGGCAGTAAGTGTGTGTGCAGGGGGTGGGGGTAATAAGGAGGAGTGTGTGATCTCCCACATCCTGTCATGGCTTAGAACTCAATTTTCAAGGTTACTTTGGGGTCTGCTTGGCCAAGAGGGAGTTCGTTCAGCCAGTTGAGGAGCTTAGGGCTTCATTTTTATTTCCCAAATGCCATTATAAAAAGAAGAGAGATGAGACCTTTCTCTCTACCACATGAGGATACAGCAAGAAGGTGGCCATCTGCAAACCAGGAAGAGAGCCCTCACCAGAGGTGAAATATGCCAGCACTGTGCTCCTTTTCTTATCATTCCCAGAACTGTAAGAAATAAAGTGTTGTTTAAGCAACCCAGTGTGTCATATTTTGTTACAGCAGCTGGAACTGACTAAGACAGAGGGAACACATTCAGTTGTTTACAGTTGAGTATAGTATTCATTGTAAGTTTTTTTGTAGATGTTCATTATCAAGTTAAGGAAGCTCCTGTGTATTCTTACTTTTCTGAGTTTTTGAAAAAACTTATGAGCAGATATTGAATTTTGTGAAATGCTTTTTCCGTATTGATTGATATGATCATATAGTTTTCCTTTGATAGCCTGATAATATGGTGGGTTACATGGATTAATTTTCAAATGTTGAACCAATTTCTCCTCCCTGGTGTAAACCCTTCTTATTCATGGCGTACAATTATTGTTACATATTGCTGAAATCTATTTGCTAATATTTTGTTAAGGATTGTCACATCTATAATCATGAGGAAAACTAGGTGGTAGTCACCCTACCCCATCTTTTTATTACTGGGTTTGCATGGTTTTGATATCAGGGTAATAATAATAGCTTCATAAAATGAACTGGGAAGTGTTACTGCCTCTTCTATCTTATGCAACAGATTGTGTGGCATTAGTGCTAATTCTTTAAGCATTTGGTGTAAATACCCTGTGACACTATCTGGGCCCTGAGATATCTTTTTATGGAAGTTTTTAAATTAAAAACTCAATTTCCTTAATAGTCGTAAGGGCTATTAAAATTATGTAGTTCACCGGGAGGCAGAGCTTGTAGTAAGCTAAGATCGCACCACCGCACTCCAGCCTGGGCGACTGAGCAAGACTCCGTCTCAAAAAAAAAAAAGAAAGAAAAAAATTATGTAGTTCATATTGAATGAATTGTGATAGGTTGTATTTTTCAAAGAATTGGTCCATTTCAAATAAATTGTAAAATCTATACGTGTAGAGTTGTTCACAGTATTCTCTTATTATCATTTTGATATCTATAGGGTCAGTAGTGATGTCTCCTCATTCATTCCTGGTGTTAGTGATGTGTGTCTTCTCTCTTTTTCTTTGTTATACTACATGTTTCCTTTCCAATGTTTATGCTTTTTGTTTCTTTTAATTGTCTTATCGCACTGGAGCTTTCAGTATGTGTTGAATAAGAGCAATGAGAAAGGACGACCTTGCTTTATTCTCAATCTTAGGGGGAAAGCATTCAGTCTAGCTGAATGTTTACATAAAGCACTAGTTGCAGTTAGGTGTTTTTTTTTGTTTTTTTTCTTTTAAATCATCAGTTTAGGGATGTTCCCTTCTATTCTTTGGTAGGAAACCTAGGTAGGATTGGACTTTCAGCCCCCTTCTAGGGAGGTAATAGGTGTCCCTTTCAGGATAGGGCACTGAATGGACAGTCTGAAGCCCCCTGATGCCTATGTTTTCCCTCTGGCATGGTGGCCAGCAACACCATGGGTAGTGGCTATTTGATCGCTTGGATTGTTGAGTGACCATGAGGAGTCGACTCTCCTGCTAAGCCACAAAGGAAATTTTGTATAAGTAAGAAAGAACTCTTTGGTGCTTTCAGTGATTGGTTCATTCATTTCAGGGTTTCAGGGTTACTTATAAGCACAGCATATGCTATTTAATGTTGAATGACACTCTTGATGTGCAAGATCTCCTTCATGAATGGAATATTATATTTTTTGAAACCTTTTTAAAAATTAATTAAAGATTCTTATATGGCACTTCTCCCTTAGTCTTAAGTTAGTTAATTTTATTGATACATTTGAGATAGACTCTCATTCTGTCACCTAGGCTGGAGTGCAGTGACATGATCATGGATCACTGCAATGTCCACCTCCCAGGTTCAAGCGATTCCCCCACCTCAGCCTCCCGAGTAACTGGGATTACAGGTGCCTGCCACCACGCCCAGCTAATTTTTGTAATTTTAGTAGAGATGGGGTTTCACTGTGTTGGTCAGGCTGGTCTTGAACTCCTGGCCTCAGGCGATCTGCCTGTCTTGGCCTCCCAAAGTGCTGGGATTACAGGTGTGAGCCACCACACCCAGCTTTTATGGACACATTTTCTAATATTTAAACATCCTTTGTTTTTTGGGCTAAATCATGATGTATTAAATACATTTGTTAGATTCAATCTGCTAATAAGGTATTGAAATATTTGTGTCTTGATTCTGAAAGCTGACAACTCTCCTTTTCCTGCATCTTCCTTATTCAGTTTTGTTATCAGGGAAGTAAGCAACTTTCCATCTTTTTCTATGCCCTGGAATGGATTGTATGAGCCAGGAACTATCACATAAAGGTTTTTTATTCTCATCCATAGACAGAAGATCTGGAAGTATTCTGTTTTTTTCTACGATGATTGGTCTTTCTAAGTTTTCCTCTACTTTTTGAGCCAATATTGGTAATTGATGTTTTATCAGAAACATCTATATTTTGAAAATTTAAAGTTATGCATGTTATTATTATTGGCAAATCTATTTCTGTTGTTGCATATTCTTCTCCCTTTTGTGATGTTCAAAATATTTTATAATGAAAAACAAGTTCCTCTCCCATGTCTCACCTCTTTTGTTCAGTTCCTCAGTCCAGGGTAAATCTCTTTATTTCACATTAGCCCAGAAAAGATCAATGGCGTTTATGAGCAGATGAAGGTTGATAGCAAAGCTCTTCCTGGTAGCAACTTCCCTTATGCTCCTGAGTGATGCCCTGGAGGTCATGCGGTTTGTGTTTTTTAAATAGTGCAGAATTTGATTTGTAAATAACTCATTTAAGTTTTCATAGGAATATTTATTTGGTGAATGGGTCTGTGATTTTTCATATTTTGTCCTTTGTGTGACCTGGACCTCCAACATGAATGGCAAGCTCTGGCCATCTCAGGAGCACTCTTATCTAGTTCCTGAAAATTTTAAAGTCTCTTATAATGTCTTGATCCCCAAATATGATGGGGCCTACAATACAGAAACCATGAACTCAGTTCCCTCAGCCCCCCCGCCCCCCAGTCCCCCAGCCCCCGAGTCCCCCAGCCTCCAAGTCCCCCAGCTCTGAGTCCCCCAGCCCCCGAGTCCCCCAGCCTCCAAGTCCCCCAGCCCCTGAGACCCCCAGCCTCTGAGTCTCCCAGCCCCCGAGTCCCCCAGTCCCTGAGTCCCCCAGCCTCTGAGTCTGCCAGTCCCCAAGTCCCCCAGCCCCCCAACCCGCTCTCAGCTGCATCCCCACATGCCAGCCAGCACAGAGTCAGGGGATGAGGTTATTTATTGCTCAAAGAGGGACAACTTAGGACAGGAGACCCCAGGCTGAGGCCCAGGAGGTCCCAGGGTCCCAGGAAATGTGCCTTGGTCATCAGCCTCCTCGTCCCTCCCAGGAAGGCGACATCCTCTCCGTCCACACGGGGGCCGAGGCTCTGGGAACTGATGTGAACAAAGGGGCTCTGCTGTGACTCTAGAACCCTGCAGGGCAGGGGGCGTCCCCTCCCAGGCTAGGGGTGTAGGACCCCTGCTTGTGTGAGGGGAGCCCCACCTCACCCCCAGCCTCAGGCTGGAGGGTCTTGTGATCCCAGGCCTGCCCTCCCCTGAGTGCCCCCGCCACTCACCCCCACCCTGAAGGAGAGGGTCTCATCCTGTGCCCAGGACACAGGAAATGGCATCTGGAGTGGCCAACCCCAGAGACACAGGCACGTGGCCCGCTGGGCTTTTCCAAAGACCCCAGGATTCCAGCCCATTGCTCAGGGTCAGCCCTGGGGAATGGACTCAGTGGGGTCTGTTCCAGGGACCCAGAGAGGTGACCTCAGGCTATGGGCGGGGCTGGTACATTACCCAGGAGGCAGGACCGAGCAGGAGCTTATCTAGACGCGGCACTGTTCTGTGGGAGGAGAGGGGGCAGTGGGGGTGTCAGTGGGAGGGGAGACTTAGCTGGAGACACAGCAGCCCCAGGGCCAGAGGTTGGGGGATGACGGGAGGGAGACGGGACCCCACCTCAGGGTGCCTCTGCACCCCCAGGGAAGCCCTGCGGAGAATGTGGGAGGGGCCAATGAGGAGTGATGGGTGCTGCCCTGAGTCCTACAGAGGCCGGGACAGTGGCGGCTTCTCCTCCAGCCAAGGCTGGGCCTGTCCTGGGGGCAGCTCACCTTCTGCCTGGGTCATGTCCAGGAAGATCTGCATTTGCACTCTCAGAGTCTTGAGAAAGTTGATGAATTCCGCCATGACCTTGTCGTCCGCCTCCAGGGTCCTGGCTGTGGGGGACGTTGGCTCAGTCCTGGGCCCTGGGAGCTCCAAGGGCCCTGCCTGGGGAGGGAGGGCAGGGAAGGAGGCCCTGGTGCTCTGAGGTTGGGCAGAGTTTGGTCTGGAGCAGGTTCTCAGACTGGTCTCCAGGGTTTGGCCACCGGGCCTGCAGGCTCCCTGTCCCCAAGCCCTGCTCCTTGGCTGGGCCCGCTCCTCATCTACCCTAAGCAGCACTGGGGCCCGCAGAGCTCGGGATGGTGTCTACAGGGTCACGGGAGGAGAGCACAGTGTCCGCCTCCCCCGCCGTGTTGGGCTGCCCTCCCACAGCCCAGGACAGGTGATTTGTAGAGCAGGGGCGTCTCTACAGCCCAAAGCCAATGGTCCATTTAGTGGCCCTGGGAACTCCCAACAGCACTGCGGGTGTGACGCGGAAAATGTCACCTTATATGCATTTTCCAAACATGATTGTTTGAAAGACATTTTAGTATCTGGCTTCTTATTTGACAAAATAATTGAAAATCTCCATTCAGGAAGGCTGTGGGATTTATAGCCACCTGTTGACCACACAGAGATGGTCAAAGTCACCTGCCCTTGCAGCTGACCTGCAGGGACACCTCCTTCCCAGCGTCCACAGTGGCCTCTGCTGTCCTCGGGGTCTGTGTCTGTCCCTCAAGTCCCTGTGTGCAACACTTCCCTTGTTTCTGATGCAACACTAGGACCCCCCTCCCCCTCCTCCCTCTTCCATGGGGCTCCTGGGCTCCTTGGGAAGGCAGGCTGGGGGAGGGCCGAGCCAACGGTTCCCTCACGGGCCCGCCTTCCGTTCACTCGAGGACCGATCTGAGCGTCTCATTCTACGTCCATTTCCCACGGGAACCCTGGGGGCCCAGGCACGCACCCAGGTACTGGCAGGCCAGGTTCTGCTTGGGGGTGCTCTCCAGGCAGAGGAACAAATATTTGCTGCCGTCGGTGTTGAGCAGGTAGATCCTGTTCTCATCCAGATCTAGAAAGAGAACAAGACAGGAGCGGAAATGAATTCTGGGCGCTTTGCTGCAGCGGGAAGGGGAGTGCTGGTCGGTCTCCTGTGGTCCAGCTGGACTTCCCGTGAGGGACGCGTCCGCCCCGATGCCCAGCGTCTCCCTCCCATTTCTCTCCCACCACACTCCAGGCTGTGCAGAGCTACCCCACAGCGGGCCCCCCTTGGGAACTTCCTTTGGGGCCAGTGTCCCCCTGGACCCCGGCATGGTGTGACTTTCCCATCAGAGAGCTCCCAGCACAGCTCACAAGTAACACCAAGGGGCAAACGGGGCTGGGAGAGGCCTGGCTGTTAACTGTGACCCTCCACGGAGACACAGACCGTCCCCTGGCTCGGGATTCCCTCCCTCACCATCACACCCAGATGACGACCTGGGCGAGCCACCGTCAACACTGTGGCCCAGTGAGGCTAAGAAACGGGGTCTCTACTCTGATGGGGGTGAGACCGACACCCAGCTGTGGCAGCAAAGGTGAGTCCTGAGAGTCACCACCACATGCCAGGGCGGCGGGGAAGCGAAGACACTCAGATGGGGGCTGAGTGAGGTGGGCTCCCCCGACTTAGTCCAGTGGCACCACCAGGGCAGAGCTGTGTCACCAGGGTGGCTTCTATGGAAAATGCCAGCGTCTCCACCCAGCTGCAAGCAGGGGATGCCGGAGACCCTGGGCGGGCGCCCTGGCACAGGAGTCCTTTCAAGTGCCTCAGTGGTTGTGGTGTGCAGCTGTGGGGGAAGTCACATGGAGGGGAGAGTAGGGGTGCCAGAAGGCAGGATGTGGTTCCCGGGGAACTCCCTGCTCCAGGTTGGGGAGGGGAGGCCTGGTGAGAAAGAGCCCTCATGGCTCTCTGGCATCTCGAATTAGTGATGAACAAATACAGAGCCAAGGAGATGCAGCCTCCAATCCGGTGGTCACAGGGGCCCTGACTCTTAGCAGACGGCTGGCGGAGTGCAGTTGGGAGCCATGCGGACGGTGCAGGGAGAGTGGAGACAGGCTGCTGGCTAAGGGGGTCACCGCCGCTGCCTGAGCTGAGCCCAAGCGACCCAGTGTCACTGCAGGGAGTTAGACCAGCCCAGAGGGGACCCAGAAGGCGGTGATGCTCCCTGCAGTTGCCGTCACCATCGTGACCTGCGCTTGCCTTAGCACAGCCAGGCCAGAGGCCAGGCTCCACTGTCCCACCCCTTGGGAACCTGGCCAGTGTCCCCAGAGCTGCCTGGGCTGTGGCTGGCACTTACAGTTGATCTTGAACTCGATGGGGTTCTCGGTTTTCTCTGCAATGATCTTCTCCTCAACACATTGGTTGCTGTCTATGAGAGGGCTTAGTTTCTGTGACCTGTGTGCACAAACGCTATGGTGGCCAATCTGCAGCCCTGGAGAGGGGGGCAGGGGCCAGACTCCGAGGACTGAGGAGAGAGGGGCTTCCAGGCCACTAGTGCTGGTCACCAGGACAAGCACTGCTCTCGGGAAACCCCTAACGTGTAGCCCGGGACCAGGCAGAAGAGGCCAGAGGGAGCCAGTGAGTGCCCTGGGCCCCCGAGGTCAGGGGCCATGATCGTGGGTAGCAGTGGTCCCGGGGTTCATGCAGCAATCATGGGGTTCAGGTCCTCATCTCCCCCAGCCGTGACTCTGGGGGCAGGCAATCCTCACAGGAACTGCCTGGTCCCAGGAGACCACAGACCACAGCAGCCCAGCCTGGCCTCCACACCGGCCTTCTCCGCAGACTGACCCGGGCTGCGATGTGTGGTCATTTGTTGGCCCAGAGTCCCCGGGCAGGGGCTCTGAAGGGACAGACAACCTCCTGAGCTTCATTCCCCACCCCACTTGGCACCGTGGAGGGCCCACAGTGAAGCCCCTGGACCATCAGGAAATGCCTGGGGGCGGCCCTGGCTCTGCCCACCCCTCGCAGTCCTGGACCTCTGCTGCGGGAGAGTGAGCCCCGCCAGCCACAGCCCCGATGACGAGGAACCCACCATCTGTGCAGGGTAATCTCCAGGTTGCCCTCGGGGGTGGGCTGCAGCGAGCTGATGTAGATCCTCAGAGGGGCCTCCCTGGTCTCCAGGAGGGAGAAGTCACTGGCCGCCATGGCCATGGAGTGCCAAGTCCCTGCCAACTGAAGGAACCTGGAGCTGCACAGGGGTCCCCAGGCCACCATGGCTCTTATTGTGCCCCGTGCAGGTGAGGCTGAGTCCCACCTGTCCCCATCTCCCTCAGGCCACTGCAGGAGTTGGACTGGACTCATCAGGCTGCTGCGTGGGACAGATGTCAGAGGGGGCCTCACACGGCTGTGGACCTGACTCTGCTGCCCCAGAAATGTTCCAGTTGAACTCATTTGAGCCCGAAAAAGCACCTGGCTGAGCCCATCTCCTTGAGTCAGGGGAATATTTGGATCCTGGGGAGCCATGTGGTTGGGGCTGGAGGGAGGTTGGGGGACAGAGAGGCCCTGCTAGGGGCTGAATTGTGCCCCCAAGATTCATATATTGAAGTCCTGACCGCAGCGCCTCCAAATGTGAGCTAGAAAGGTTTAGGAAGTGATGAAGTTAAACTGAGGCCATTAGGGTGGCCCTGACCCAGTCTGATAGGGGTCCTTAGAGGAGGAGATTAGGACAGGAACACCCGGAGGGACGGCCCTGTGAGGATACAGTCGGAAGACGGCGTCTACAAGGCAAGGAGAGGAGCCTGGAGGAGAGCCAGTCCTGCCGACATTTTGATCTCGAACTTGCAGCCTCCAGGACTGTGAGATTCAGCTCTGTTGTTCGGGCTGCAACCTGCGGGAGGCCAGCCCTGGGAAGCTCACAGGGGCCCTAACATCACAGCCTCCTCTGTCGACCCTCGGCCTTCTAGATCCTGGGCTCACCGGCTTCCCACAGCCCCTACCCGCCCCAGACCTCCCACAGTAAAGCGCCCGCTCCCCCAGCCTCAAACCTTTGGGAGCTCCATGTCCTGCATGATCTGGGGGCTTTCGATGGCCTGGACACCACAGATTAGGGCCACGCCCAGGGTGAGCAGGAGGCACTGCATGGCTGCGGCTGTGGTTGGCTCTGAGGTCTGGAGCGAGAGGGATGCTGAGGCAGTGTGGGCTCCGGGGGCCTTATGTAGGAGGAGGGCAGACAAGAGCCCTGCCCACAGCCTCGCCATGCGATTCCTCGAACCCATGACTCATCCTTGGCCTGTGGGCAGCTTCCTCCACTGGGACAATGGGAGGCTCTTCCCTATGTCCACCCGGGAACCTCCTCTGTGTCCAGGCCGGGCAGTTCCTGGCAGGGCCTCAGGTGGGAGGGGCCTGGGTCGGGTCCAGGCTGGCAGCCAGTGGCAGGAGCACCTCCTGGGTCAGGGTTCTTGGAAAATGGTGAATCAGAGGCCAGCACTGAGGACAGCTGTGCCTGGGGGCAGTGGTAGGGCCAGTGGGGCAGGCAGAGGGCCCGAGAGCCCCATGGCTGCCCCAGGATGCCACAGACATCGTGCTAGTGAACAGCTGTCAGCTCCACAAAGGGGCCACAAGTCTGCGCCCGTTCACAATCCCCAGTCGGGGCTCTTCCCACAGGTGTCCCCCAACTCCAGATGCCACCGGCCAGGCCTGGCTGGGCAAAGCCTTCTTGAAAGTCTTTGCTTTTTCCCAATCTCCCTCGTGTTTCTGTTTTCCTCTCCTGGCTCGGAGAGCAGCTCCTCCAGCATCCTCGGCATGGCCTTGTAGGGATGGCATCTTCTTCCTCACTCAGTGCCCTTCAGCTAGGACGGGCCCCGGGTGGAGTCAGGTTCAGGGGAAACACTGAGGACCCCGGTGTGTGGTGCTCTTGGCCTCAAGTCTTCGTTGTGAAGTACAAGCCAAGCAAAAACAGCAACGGTGACCACAGCGGTGGTGATGATCCAAACCAATGGATCCAAACCAAAGGTGCCCAGTGGTCCGGCCTGTAGCTTCGGCCCTGGGGTAGGGAACATGGCAGGGGCCGTGTGCACAGCACACCCAAGTGCGCTCCGCATGGATGCGCGTGGTGGGTCATGTCTGCAGCATTGGAATTTCAAGTCTACCAATGTGCTTCTGTCCCACTCAATGGTGCAGCTGGGGCCATCAGCAACTCAGGAGTGCAGGCTGCTGGAGGATGTGTCCCGGTTAGGTTTGAGGGGCATGACGCAAGTTGCAGAGTAACGTGTCTTTCAGGATTCCACGTGTGCAAACCAAAACCCACAGGGGAGTGTGTGTGTGCACATGTGCCTGTGTGTGCACACCTTTGTGTGTGTGCCCGTGTGCAGGTGTGTGTCTGTGTGCATGTACCCGTGTGTATGCCCATGTGCAGGTGTGTTTGTGTGCAAGTGTGTGTATCTGTGTGCATATGCCTGTGTGTGCATGTGCCTGTGTGCATGTGCCCGTGTGTGTGTGTGCAGTTGTGTGTGCTTGTGCAGGGGGGTGTGTGTCTGTATGTAGGTGTGTGTGCCCGTGTGCAGGTGTGTGTCTGTGTGCAGGTGTGTGTCTGTGTGTATGTGCCCATGTGTGCCCGTGTGCAGGTGTGTGTGCCCGTGTGCAAGTGTGTGTGTCTGTGTGCATGTGCCTCTGTGTGTGCATGTGCCCATGTGTGCCCATATGCATGTGTGTACC